>NW_028291660.1:977500-1087500 GCF_059453375.1 Lepisosteus platostomus | reverse complement strand
TGGATTTCTAGTCCATCGCCTTAACCACTCGGCCACGACTACAGCAAGCCCCACTGCCGCTGCGTTCTTGCTACAATCTTACCTGGATCGCGAGGCGCCGGCGGAAGCCTATTTCAAAGTCGTTCTCCGTTTCAAAAAAACATTTCCAAAATACAAGCCTTGCAGACAGACACGCCTCAGAGGACTTAAGGGTGGCTTCATGTCGGAATGATAAAGTCTCCCCGTCCGGACATGAAAATGCCACTTTGTTACACACAAAAAAAGAATCAACAACAGAGAAATGCCCACAAGCATTTGAAAAGCCGCACCACGTCGCACTTGAAATAGCTCTTACATTAGTGGTAGACGCAGGAATCGCCTTTTTATTTAAGCTCTTACCAACGCGATGGAAAGCAAAACAAAGCAAAGCAGAGCAAAACAAAACGAACAAACGAAAACCTTGCGTATAACGCCGTTATGTGCCCAAGCGGTATTGTACATCATCCTAGCACTGCAACCCGGGGCGTACGGTATATGGGAACGAGCACACGCCACGAATCGTCTCGAATCACTCCCTACAGCTGTAAGGCGCCTTGAAGCGTGCACCCCCAACATTCTTCTTTGCGCATGTGTGAAAGGTAAACTCTTGAGCAGACTCTGAACCAGCTCTAAGGAAACTAATCCGATTAGACGTTACTTTGACTCATCTTTTTACGCTCAGTGCTGGATTGCTCAAACTCCAGCTAGGGTTAGGGTTAGCATTCCCACGCTACTTAGACACTTTGTTTACGCTCAGTGCTGGATTTTGGGAACTTCAGGATGAGTGGGAATTTTCTCCTATCTGTCAATTCTGTTTTGTTTTGGAGACTCTTGGCTGCCTATGTTGTACAGTGCAGCGTGAAGGAAACATTTTCCAAAACTGTGTCAGCTCAAAAGTTGTAAGAAAACCTCTCCAGCTGCTTTAACTCTCTTCATTTTTGTCATTTAATGTGACACTCGATGTATAACTGGAGCCTCACATATGCAAATGGTGAGGCTCCAGCTCGACACCCAGTTTGACACCACTTTACAGTATATGACAAAAGCATGGCAGACTGTGCCGGACCGGCAGATAACTTCCGCTTATTTTTACCATATTAAACATTGGAAATGAATTCGAATGAATTCTGTATGCGTTAAAAGACAGCTATACACAGAAAACATGCAGGAAACTGCTCATGATGTTTCCCGAGCCGAAACACAGTGCGTTTTTCCAAGCCATCTGACAAAGCCCGCCCACTGAAAACTGCAGCAGATCGTGCAAAGACGTTCAACTTTGTAACTACTGCACGCACAGGAAGCAGAATAAATTCCTCTTTTCAAACTGTCAAAGGTTTGCTTTGCGAACGCTGCAGGACATCGCACAATCTCTTTTGAACGGGGACAAACGATTTCTTTTGAGGCGCACTAAGTACAGACGTTTAAAAAGCTCCACTCTTGCCGACCATGCAGCATGAAGAAGCGCAACCTAACGTTTGCATTCCTAGCACTGTTGCAACCTAGCACTGTTGCATTCCGCGCATCAGTAGCTAAGAGAATATCATTTAAGGCTCTTGTTAATGCTGTTTCAGAAACCAGACTGAAATTTCTCAAGTATATTATTTGAATCCAGATACGATTGACGTTGGGCAACAACTATTCTCTCAAAACTTTTAGATTGAAATGGGACCTTTGAGACAGGCCTGTAGTTGTTAAGAACTTGTGGATCCAAATTTGACTTCTTAAGGAGCGGTCTAACAACCGCTACCTTAAATTGATCAGGTACAACGCCTGACGCAAGCGATGCATTCATCATACTAATTATAGGTCCTGCCAGTCCTTCGGGGGAATCTTTGACTAGCTGAGTGGGTATGGGATCTAGCGAACAGGTGGTTGACTTTGTCTTACGTCTGTGTCCATGAGTCCACCATAAGAAGAAATCTGAACAGGAGTGGTGATCATGCGAGGTCACCACGGAGGAAACCACTGCTCTCCCCCCAAAAAAAACCACCACTGCCCCTCTCAAGTTTGCTAAAGACCACATGGATGTTCCACAGCAACTCCTGGAACAATGTTCTGTGGACAGACGTGACAAAAGTTGAACTTGTTCAACTCAAAATCAAAGGATTCTAGCTTTCTCCCCTTGCAGGCATTGGACACAGAGAACCTCATGGTTTTCCTAAAAATCATTTGTTATGTTCCCTGGTGTTCCAAACTTAGTTTTAATCAATTTTAATTTGTTATTATGTTAAAAACAGGGTAATAAGTTTCTAATTGGACTATAAATAATGTCATATTGTCTGCTATAAAACTGATGTTTTCATCTCCATTGTAGAGATTCTAGAATCAACTAATAGAGAATTAAAATAAAAAAGGGCATAAGAAGACATTACCAATAACGACCACAAGATGGAGATGTTGTCTAGACATTACCAACAACGACCACAAGATGGAGATATTGTCTAGACATTACCAACAACGACCACAAGATGGAGATATTGTCCAAAGAGGCAAGAAGGGCAAAGCCGCGATAAGGAGATTGCTGTCAGAATGCACATCCGGATCCCAAACAGAATCTCTAGTCAAATATGATCATTTGTGAAACAGGCAAATGAGTCTCTCAGGTGCCCATTGCTCATTTTCAGACACATTTATGCAATACTTTCACCATGCGTTGAGCAATAGGGATTAAAGATACCAGAGGTAAGGTTTAAAAGTGATTCTGAGGTGCAACACATCAGCGAAACAGCTAGGCATCTGAAATGCGGGGTTTGAGAGCCCTTCAGGGAACACCGTACCCTAAAGGTACCAGAAGTCCACTAGTATAAGCATTAAGTCACTGTCAGCCCTGTTGCAATGTGATTGCTACATATCTTCATTTCTTTGGTTTATAAGGAGTAAGAGTGCAGGGGGTCTAAATCTGCGATCCAGTGTGTTGAAGTATTTCACAACACTACCTGTAGCCCGTCTGGAAATAAATCCTCATTCTGATTATTGACCTGGGCATGTACCAATAAATCACTGAGTATATATATATATCACTGTGTTGAAGCTAGAGACCTGTATGTAATAATATGATGCTAAAATGTTATTTTCACATGTAAGAAAACCGGCTCAGGGACGCCAAATATGTAATGTTGCCATAGCAAAATTAAATGTAGTGGCTCTCTGAAGGCACCAGTTCTGTAGGGTTTGGGCATTTACTGAGACAATTATTAATTGTAGCAGTAAATCACAAAGTTGATTCTTTTGATGGCTTTAGAATCCAACCATGTGACATAACTCAAACAACGCGCACACACAGGTACTAATACACGAGGATACATTTATTAATACATAAAATATGCATGTAAACCTAACAGATCTTATTGTTCGTTTTGTTTTGCTCTGCTTTGCTTTGTTTTGCTTTCCATCGCGTTGGTAAGAGCGTAAATAAAAAGGCGATTCCTGCGTCGACCACTAATGTAAGAGCTATTTCAAGTGCGCCGTGGTGCGGCTTTTCAAATGCTTAACAGGATGATTTTGCATGCACGCGTGCTTTCATGCAGTCGTGTGTGCAACCATGTCTGCTTACGTGCAAACGGGCGTGGTTTCATGTATGCAAAAAACTTTCCTGGGCTCTTCTGAAGCACATAAAATTATTTGGAGATATACATTTGTCTTATTTTCCTCTTAGGCTCTAGAATTGATAACTTTTATTTCATTTTTGGCATTTTTCATCATTTTCCAGAAAGTGGTTGCAAGCCCGATATCATGCGAAGAAACTTCAGGATTCGGGGATCAGTCAATGGATTTTCTTCAAAGTTGGATTTTTGCACTCTGTGGACCAAGAGATGTTGTTCTATAATGTTTTTTTTCAGATTTAAAAATATCATTTTTTCATGGAGCTTTGAATGGGATGGATTCGCCCTCCTTTAGCCAGGACAGAGCTCCAGGAGCCTGGGTAGGATTCTAGCTTTCTCCCCTTGCAGGCACCTGGCACAGAAGACATCATTTTTTTCCTTAAAATCTTTTTTTTTGTGTTCCTTGTTGTTCCAAACTTAATTCTAATCACTTTTACTTAGAGATTATATTAAAAATAGTGTAATAAATGACTGATTTCACTAAAAATAATGTAATATAAAACTGATGTTTTTAACTTTATTGTAGTGTTTTAGAAACTACTATGTCTTCAGAAATGGTTATTTTTTACTCCTAGGAATGAAAGCTGTTGTTATATGATGTTTATTTTCAAATTTTGAAAAAATCAAAGGATTCTAGCTTTCTCTCCTTGCAGGCATCGGGCACAGAGAACCTCATGGTTTTCCTAAAAATCATTTGTTATGTTCCCTGGTGTTCCAAACTTAGTTTTAATCAATTTTAATTTGTTATTATGTTAAAAACAGGGTAATAAGTTTCTAATTGGACTATAAATAATGTCATATTGTCTGCTATAAAACTGATGTTTTCAACTTCATTGTAGAGATTCTAGAATCAACTAATAGAGAATTGAAATAAAAAAATGGCATAAGAAGACATTACCAACAACGACCACAAGATGGAGGTATTGTCTAGACATTACCAACAACGACCACAAGATGGAGATATTGTCCAAAGGGGCAAGTAGGGCAAAGCCGCGATAAGGTAAAATCATTTTTTGGAAGAGATTGCTGTCAGAATGCACATCCGTATCCCAAAGATAATCTCTAGTAAAATATGATCATTTGTGAAACAGGCAAATGAGTGTCTGCTACAATATGATTGCTAGATATCTGCATTTGTTAGTTTTTAAGGAGTAAGAGTGCAGGGGGTTTAAGCCTGCGATCCAGTGTGTTGAAGTATTTCACAACACTACCCCTAGCACATCTGGAAATAAATCCTCATAATGATTATTGCCCTGGGCATGTACCAAAAAATCAGTGAGCATATACATATATCGCTGTGTTGAAGCTAGAGACACAGAATAAGTGCAAACACATCCTAAATACAGTGTTCCTGCACCTTTGACCTCATCCAGAATGTATCGTTTTTTGAAAGGGATTGCTGTCGGAATGCACAACTGAATCCCAAACAGAATCTCTAGTCAAATGTGATCATTTGTGAAACAGGCAAATGAGTCTCTCAGGTGCCCATTGCTCATTTTCAGACACAATAATGCAATACTTTCACCATGCGTTGAGCAATAGGGATTAAAGATACCAGAGGTAAGGTTTAAAAGTGATTCTGAGGTGCAACACATCAGCGATACAGCTAGGCATCTGAAATGCAGGGTTTGAGAGCCCTTCAGGGAACACCTTACCCTAAAGGTACCAGAAGTCCACTAGTATAAGCATTAAGTCACTGTCACCCCTGTTACAATGTGATTGCTACATATCTTCATTTCTTTGGTTTTTAAGGAGTAAGAGTGCAGGGGGTCTAAATCTGCGATCCAGTGTGTTGAAGTATTTCACAACACTACCTGTAGCCCGTCTGGAAATAAATCCTCATTCTGATTATTGACCTGGGCATGTACCAATAAATCACTGAGCATATATATATATATATCACTGTGTTGAAGCTAGAGACCTGTATGTAATAATATGATGCTAAAATGTTATTTTCACATATATTAATGTAATAAATTATTGCTTATGCTTTATAAACAAATCTAATTAAAATAAAAGCTTAAGTTTTGTATTTATCTTGTACCATAGAACATGATTTTCTTTGTATTTTAAGCCCACAAAGTGTCCTTTGATCTCTATTCTGTGGTAATCCACGATGACCCCGTTCTTCAGGTGATTCATCATGTCCTCCCTCGCCTGTTGAGAGGCCATCCTGATCTCTTCTGCCGTGGCGTGCTTCATAAACGCCCTCTTCAAATGAGCAGGAAGCTGATCAAAAGTATTCAGGCACATCTTGCACACCAGGGGAATCCTCGCGGGTTTCCTTTGAAAATAAATAATACCATCTGTGTATAGAAACAAGCTAAGACTGATTTATTAAATTATCCTTAAAATTCTCTCTCATAGTTTGAGCATAATGATTTTATTGCATTTATATAAGAATTGCTCATTGCTCCAAAATAAATAATGGTTTCATAAAAAATTGAACACTTACTTGGTCTCAGTCACAGACTTTCCAATAGAAGCCATTGTGGAGTTCAGCAACTGCAGGTCCTAGAAGTGGGGAAGGAATTTTAAAAGAGAAATTGAATTACAATACAGAAGGAATGGCTGAGGGTTCACTGAAATATATAAATATACAAATTCCAAAGACTGAGTCCATATAGAAACAACTACTTTTCATTTTCAGTATAAGAAAAAAAAAACATTATCTTCCAAAGCATCATAAAATTGTCCCTTCTTCCAGACTCTACTTCTCTCTTGTAGTAGTACAGCAGACCTTTCCAGGTGAGCAGATCACAGAGTCCGAAATGAGCTTCCTCCATCAAGCAAAGTACCTGAACATGACTCTGTCTTCATAAAAGCGCCCCTGTAATAAAGAAATTAAATCCAAAATCAAGAGGGCAGTTGCCTACTGATTTCGTACTAATCGTACTTGTATAGTTGTATCTATACAAGTGCGATTCTAGAAATGCTCACCAGATTACGTTTTAAGAAGGAACTGCGCCTCAGGTTCCGCCGAGATCGTAACTCGGATGGCAGGATTCAGAGTCCGGAGTGCGGACTGATGGCGCACGGAGGGTCCACATACTGTGGATCCCTCAGTGATCTTCCGCGTATTCAAACCGCCAGCGTGTGACTCCCCTGTCCCCGTGACCTCATTGCTCTGCTCTCTCCTCTGTGCAGCCGAGCCCGACTCACGGTAAAGTGAAAAAAAAAGATGCCCTCAACATGAGATTTACTCTGGAGCGAGGATAGATGTTACCTTTTTATCATTGAACAGGATGTATGTGATGTGGCGACTAGGTTCAATTTTGTATCCTCTTTAAAAGATTAAGGACTGGGGTGAGCGTGATTTACCACCCTTTCAGCTAAGAACCCGACTTGCGCACCGTTTAAGCTGCATAGACTCGGTCATTTAACTCTTCTCCATTAGCAGGGTTAAGGTTAAAGAAAAAAAACATTGCTGACTTCTTTTTTTTTTGCCAGCCGCTAGCGCTGATTAGCAAGGTTTGTATTTCATGTTTTGCAAGTTGCATCCATTTTAAGAAAAACAAGTCGCGTTAAAGACAGGAAATGAATATTTGCAAGTCTAGCCGTAGGTGGTTGTCTGGAAGGACCAGTTCTGTTTGAGAAGACAGAACAAAGAAGGCACTGCTGGGATTTGAATCCAGGATCTCCTGTTTACTAGGCAGGTGCTTTAACCAACTAAGCCACGGTGCCCCGGGAGCACTGTCCTTTTGCAGCCACTTGGACACACCACTCAGACACATCTGCATTCGGTGTGTGCTCCGCCTGCTCGCTGAGCAAGTTGCCACCTTTACATACAATAGCAACATCAACACCAAGAGAAAGGATGACAAATGGCTTTTATCTGGAACTTTTGATGTCCAAGGAGCTCAATGTGCTTTCTGTGTACAACAGGGCCACTGAACTCCACACTGGCCAGTGAACCACAGCAGTGGCTTGCTGGCTTGACATCTCCCAAGGAAAATGTTGAAATCACATGTGGAACAGGAAAATGACCCTCGAGTACGTGGGGAAAAAAAGAAAAAGATCATCTGGAGCGCGCCAACCCATGTCCGGACAGCCCAGTTTTGTCGACAAGGTGGCTGAGTGGTTAAGGTGATGGACTGCTAATCCATTGTGCTCTGCAGGCATGGGTTCGAATCCCATTCTCATCGGTCTCCATGACTGACACGTATGCCTGTTCGACGTCGGCCCTCCTGTTGTTTGCTCCGGTGCTAGAGCTGTACATTTTCTAGCAGTGGCTGAACATGGTATAGTAGGCCAACGTCGGTATCGAGCAGTGACAGTAACAGTACTTACTGCGCCCCATAAGAAATCGTTTGTCCCTGTTCAAAAGAGATTGTGCGATGTCCTGCGGCGTTCGTAAAGCAAACCTTTGACAGTTTGAAAAGAGGAATTTATTCTGCTTCCTGTGCGTGCAGTAGTTACAAAGTTGAACGTCTTTACACGATCTGCCGCAGTTTTCAGTGGGCGGGCTTTGTCAGATAGCTTGAAAAAACGCACTGTGTTTCAGCTCGGGAAACATCATGAGCTGTGTCCTGCATGTTTTCTGTGTATAGCTGTCTTTTAACGCATACAGAATTCATTCAAAATCATTGATTTCTCCAATTAACAAGGGTCCCTTTTTGAACCTGCGAGAAGCATTCTTTCAATGTAACAGATTTACTCCGGGGAAAAGCAGCATGACATTGAGAGTAGCTCAAGCTTTCAGCACCTGTATCGGACTGCGTGTTTGCAGACACCGCTCAGAATCCCCTGTAAGATTCTCCTTCAATTCCGTTTTTCAGTGCTTTAGCTCTTTCAAAAGGCTTCACTTTGCTAGTCACAATCCAAGGCTCATGACAGCATTTGAAAACATTCGCCACTGCGTTGGCCGGGAATCGAACCCGGGTCAACTGCTTGGAAGGCAGCTATGCTCACCACTATACCACCAACGCACACCCACAGGAAGCCTGCAGGACACCACCAGAGAATGCTTTTTTTAATTTTTTTTTTATTAAACAGAATTTACAAATACAAATACAACAAGAGGATCAGAGTCATGTACAAGAGAAAAAAAACGCAGCAGAAAAAAGCATTTAACTACCAGAGGTAATTAAGTAATTATGTGATCAAATTGTATATTTTACACGTATCATATTTTCCTTGCTTTAATATTTCTCAATTATTTATAAACTTTAGTTTCAACATGCATGCGTTTCCTGTAAAAAATAAAACTCAGCACACAGTTTTTCTTTTAACAACATTTCGAGTACCTCTGGCATTCATGAAAAAGACATACACAAAAGCAAATAACTAACTCTAAGACTGTCTAAACTATTGAGTTTTTCAAAGAACCAGAACTATAACAGTCCTTAACACTTAACTACACCATTCCAAACTAACACTAAAGAAACACTAGTATATACTGGTATAACAAATATAACCAAACATAATCATTAACTGAGCAGTCACTGGGAGCAAATCTCCTTCCCGTCCACAAAGGCCCTCGCTCCCACAAAGTAGGCTCTCCTCCCCTCTCTTCTGGCAGCTTCAACCTGGGGCCACAGCTGGTTCCTGGTACTCCTGTCCGCGGCAGACAGGTCCTCTGCAAACCTCAGTTTGTTCCCATTCAAATACTCATTCCCCCTCGCCGCTCGCCACAGCATGTCCCTCGCCGTCCTCTTGGTGAACTGTATTATAATCGATCTGGGGCGCACTTGCCCAGACATGTTCGCTCTCCCGAGCCTGTGAACAAAGTCAATGGCCGATATTACGTCCTCCTGGTCCGGCAGGGTCCTTTTACAGATACCCTTCACTGTTGCAACAAGGTCCTTATCACGTTCCTCTTTAACTCCAAATAATTTTAAATTCCATCATCGACGGTATCTATCTACATCGTTCACTTTCAATTCAAGTTCTTTAATATGCTTTTCTTGTTTGGTATTTACTTGTTTAAGAACTTTTACTTCACTCTTTAAGTACGCTGGGCAAACGTCCCGAGATCGAATTCTTCCGCAACGGGGGTACCTTTAAAGCGGAGACGACGGCACCGAAAATTTTTGGCGCGCCCTCTCTTTAAAGCCCTGGCCAAATACGAAGACAGTACGTACAGTTATAATTCAAACGGAATTAAAAACTACACATCCCAGTTACCATGGTGGTGCTTGTGATCATTGCGTTTAACCAACGAAACAGGGCGAAAAATCAGTCACATGACTTTGGGGCAGAGTTTCGAAAGCTTAACCTCAGCAACAAAGCGAAATTTACACGATAGGCTACCTCAAACTGTCAGTTACACGACTGTGTATGTCGCTTAAGCCACTCCTATTTGGCATTTTAGTTATGGAGGCGAGACGACGCCCCCCCCCCCCCTCTCTGGGTGCCTGATTTGCCGCCATCTTTAACCGCTTCGTGTCCAAATCGCAGTAGCTACGCGTACGAAATAAAGTTCATCCCAGCTACAAAACATATATATTTTTGTGGTAAGAGGGAGCAAAACATCAGTATTTACTGCTATTAATTAGTGTACGATTTATAGTTGAAATCTGAGCCTAAATATAAAGTTAAAATCTCGACAAAGCAATGTAGGAAATACAGAGAAAAGAAATCCTTTCTGACATCTAAAATCAGTTTCGATCAAGGTCTCTAAAACGAACAAGAAAAAGAGGATTTTCGGAGGGCAATTACGCTGTGTTTATATAGGATAAGTGATCTATGAGCAATCTAATTTCTTGTTCGTTTAAAACAGTGAAATGTCAGCTCCAAAAGATCGCACCAGAAACAGCACTCTCTCTGCCTGTCATAGACGTTCAGGAAAGGCTGAATGAAGTCATGTCAAGAACAATAATTCGGTGATCAATAATAACAGTTGTAGGACAAGAAACAAAAGATAATGAAAACTTCTTTAGGCTAAAACTCAAGTTCATTCTACAAATTAAGGCAAATGAAAATTCAGGATGTTAAAGTGCTAGAGGTGTAAAAAATACAAAAATGCACATGAGTAAAAAGTTTTAGAAATGGAGCAGGTGTTGCTTTGAAATAAGCAAACAGAAAAAAAGCCATGACTAAAGTGCAGAAGAGGGATGCAGGAACACTTGCTTAGATATACAAAAAAAATCACAAAAAGGTGTATGTTACAAAAGAACATGCAAACATGTTCATCATGTACATCAATTTCCCTTCACGATCAATAAAGTCTTATCTATAAACATGAAACAGAGTGAGGAATCAGAAAATTAGCATGCATAAAAAACAGCAATTCTGTCAATAAGTCCTAAATGAATTAATAGCAACCATGGTTTCATGGAGGGCTTCTCAGATAGTTGGGCATTCAGGTAGATTGCCAGGTGAAAGGATTTGTAAACATACTTTGTTAAAGCAAGTCAGTTTTTTCTGCAACACATAAAAGACATTTTTCCAAGAAAGTTTAGCCTTTGTCACTAATGAAACCACTAAATAAAGACATAAATATAGAAATCTTAAGATTTTGTTATTCAATGTTGGTAGCAGGATGAACTGTGCTAAGTGTATATTTTGTCGCAGCTTTGCTGCAAGATGTTAACAGTGAAAAAAGGTATTTAGAAATGAGTTATTTCAAGAAGAAAATGTTCAGAATAATTGCAAATCTAGCAGGATAGAGAAAGCACAGAAAACAGGCAGTTAGATTGATCAGATTAATATGAAAAGTTATTTAGCAAAGGGAATGAGAAGAGTGACAAACTAGTATGCTTTAGATCTTTTTACAGTATCTGGACCAGGGAAAACTGATCATGTTTCTCTATAACAATAATAAAAAACTTTATTTTATATATCACCTTTAAAAGTGGCATCTCAAAGCAATACAGTAGATATAAAAACAGATAAAAGGACCACAGATTACAAAGTAAATACATATAAGAAAGACAAGCAGTTAGAGGTGCTACCAAAATTAGAAAATGAAGCAGATACAGACACTAAGTCTTCTGAAAAGAAAGGTTCTGAGGTTAGATTTAAATGCACTCAGGGTACGTGACTGATATCACTGGGAATACAAATTGAGAGCTCTGGGGTGCAGCTAGAGAAGACCCTGTCACCCACAGAATGTAGATGTTCTTGAGGACAGCTAGAAGACCAGAGTCAGACGGACAAAGGTGGGGAGTAGACAGATAATAAGCCATATACTGTAGGTACTGAATGAGGATGAGGATTTTGAAGTTGACTCAAAACCTGATAGGTAACCAATGCAAGGACTTGAAAACAGGTGTAATGCATCCCTGATAGGATTCTCGCTGTCATATTCTGAACATATTGAAGATTGCTCAGTGTGGATTTAATTTCCCCAGTGAACAGGATGTGCATTTATTAATTCTAGAAAAAAAAGCCTTTCTTGATTTCTCTAGTTCTTAGTTTCTCTAGTTCCCTTTAAAATAAACTATTATTCCACAATGCAGATTATTATATGGACAGTATTTACACATGATATTTGTGATTTAAAGAAATGAACACAAGCAGCTTTTCGAGATTTAAGTGTTGGCTGAGTTATTGCAGGATAAAAAACTAGAGATGTTGGTAAGAAGATAATTTTGGGATAGCTGAGGAATACACTGATAACAAGAACACTTCCTAATGGGGTTAGGCATACTTTTGATGAAGATGATGAAGTTAACAGACTGTATGTTTACATAGATACTGAAATGAGGATTGTATTTTAGATTTTGTGTAGTTGCTAGCATTGAACTGTGTGTTGGATGGACATGAATTGAAGGAATGGGCAAACATCGCTGATGCGGATCCACAGAGCCAGCATATTAAGATGTTTATAATTAGAGGCAATTTGTTTAAATAACTAGGTATGGATACTGATGTGCAAGAGAGTTGGAAAGGCTGTTTACTTAAGCCAGCACTATAAAATATTTTATTCTCAGTGAGATGCTGCCATTTCATAGTGGGTTTCTAACACTGTGTATAGTTCAATCCACACAGTGCCTTTACTTCCATCCATTTCTAATCTCTTTATCCAGTACAGAGGATTTGGAGCCTATCCCAGTAAGCAACAGACACAAGGCAGAATACACCCTGGACATAGCGCCAGTCCATCACAGGACAGACAGACACAAACACACACACACCAGGGCCAGTTTTCCCATAAACCAATTAACTTACCAGTATGTTTTGGAGTGCAAGAGGGAGTCATATCACACATATGGAGAAAAACCATGTAACCCAGAGAGAACATGCAAACCCCCCACACACAGGATGGGACCTGGGACCCCAGTGCTCCAAGATAGCAATGCTAACCACTTTGCCACCATTATAAATGGATGGATATCTTAGTTATCTTTCTAGTTCACAGGTTTGCATGCAAAATTTAATTTTGAAAGCCACTGAGACATCAGGTACTACTGTTGTATTTATGAAAAAGAAACAAAACAAAAAGCATACTAACAACTGTGCCATCCTACTCTTTAGTTAATACAATTTATTATTTATAAATAGTTAACATTGTTAGCAAAATATTTTGAATTATATTTAACCCTATTTTTTCTTTAGTTTTGTATTTAACTTATTATATGATAGTCAGATTTAATGTATATTTGAACAATGAAAATATATTTTTACAAGATGCGGGGGAAAGTGCAACAAATTATTACAGTGCTAAATTTAATATTGATTGCTAATAGTTTATGCTAACACCTAACTTTCTTAATTAGATGTATTTAAAACAGTGAACTAAGTGTAACATACCATTCAGAAATACAATCGAGAATAGTTTTGTGGTGTTTGTATGGATGAAACGTTTCTAAAATGTATAACGTAACAAAATTAAAGACGATTAAAATCTGTAATCTTTCCACTTGTAATGTCATTAGACAGAACAAGACGTTTCTGCTTTGTCTAAGGATGGTATCAAAAAGTAGTCTAGGTGGTGAGAAAGCTGTGTTTAATGATAATTAAGTGACTTAAAAGTAAAAAGAGATGGTTCATATTGCTTGATTAATTTTAAAAACTAAGTTATAAATGCAGACGCGATCGCTGCCGTAAGCGCTCCAGGCAGTAGAACGTTCGTTCTGTACTGCTGCGCTCCGCGCCTCCTCCCTCTCTCGGTGCCGCGCCCCTCTCTGACGGAGGGCAGTGGGCGGTACGCTATTTTCAGAGCCTCTGATTGGGAAAAAAAGACCTGCTGATCAGTTTCACACACCAGGAAGAGAAAAGAATGGGATTTTTTCTCTTCGAAACGTGTGTTGTCTTTATGAAATTCGTGTATTTTAAACGTTTAATTAAGAAGTAAAAACCTTACAGCGTACACAAAGATTCTGAGCTGATCACGAGGAAGAAAAATCACCCATTTTTCGCGCATAAAAAGTGGTTTTTAACTCTCGAAACCTGTTTTTATATGTTTTAAAGTCGTGCAATGTCTAAGTTAAGCAGGAAAACATCATTATATCTCATTATTTATTTATTTTTTTTAAAATTTAAAAATCGTTTGCCCAGCCTACTTTAAGTCTTCAACCTCTTTAAACACACAGTCCATGGACTTTTTAAGACTTTCGATTGCGACTGTATTAGATCAAATCACTTCCTTCAGCTCACCCATGCTCTGTGCCATCATGTTGAAGATGTTGGTCTGGAGCTCCTCCAGCGTCAGGTCGCCCCTTCCTCTCTTGGCTGCCGGGGTTTTCACAGGTGTGCTGGGCAGGGACTCCGGCTCTTCCTCTGGCAGCTGAGTCTCACTTGGGCTGCGAGCGCTCGCGTACGAGCGCATCTCAAGCACTCTTTCCACGTCCCCTCCAGCTGCTTCACTTTTCCCTTTAGTTGCCATCAATTTTCTTGTAGTGCTATACATATACGATTGAGGTTTCTTAGACTTCTCCTTCGAAGACCCAGCACTCTCTTTTCTTTTCCCAGTGTTACTCATATCGAAATTCTTAAACCTAAAAAAAATCGTTTTTTTTTCTTTCAATTATAACTGAAGTTTAAACAAGTAGTGTTAAGTCCTTATTTTTCTGTAGTCAAAAAAAGCAAAAATTAACATTTAGGTCATGAAAAACTCAAAAAAAATCCTCAACCACTAAACTTTACCTCCCACCTGAGCGCCATCTTGAACGCCCCTACCACCAGAGAATGCTCACGATTTCGGAAGCTGTCTCCGGGACGTGCTGATTCCACACATCCTGAATAAATCATGATATTGTTAGTTGCTGTAGCTAGACGTTCAAATGAGTTTCATGGCCAGATGGACTGTTTCCTCCAGCGGTATAGTATTGCAGTGAGACAGCACGATGCCTGCAAGACTATGTCACGCTAAACGCCACAGATTGTGTTTGTCCGTTCGTGTCAGTCATCCTGCAGCCACGGGAAGTGGGACACAAACATCCCGCAATGCTTTCAAGACGTTAGGATTTGTTTGTGCAACATCCGAGAAGAGTACTTGTGGCTTGAATGTGAACTGTACGTGCCCGCCCCCTTTCCTCTGTAGTGCATGAGTTCCTCCCGGCATGCCCTTCGTCATTGTTCTGTCATCTTGTATTTAAAGGGTTGTATTTCTGCTGCTGAAAAGAATCAACGGGTTTCTTTGTTCCCAACGGAGCCCTTGTCTGTCATGAAATTCTTCAAAACCTCAAGCTAGAAGAAGACGACAAATATGAAGCGTTACAGCAACGACATGCCATGAGACGATTGATAACGATTTCCATAGGATCCCCGCGGTTGCCTGGCAACCGTCAGCTTTGCGCAGTGGCAGTATCGTAGCCTGTGAGGGTTAGCCGAGGCGTGATTATTGCTAGTTGAAAACTTTTCCCAATACCCCGCTTCCGCCGGTTTGCAATACAATCGGCGAAAGCAATTTTTGACAGTCTCGTTAGAGACTGAGCAAGGTGTTTAAAGACAGATTTGGTCATGGTGACATCATGGAAGAAAGAAGCGAGCTTGTTCCCAGTGGGCATTGATTCGTCGAATATACGTATATTTACGGCGAACGTACGGCTATACGTATATATACGTCGCCTCAACGTCGAATTGCAACCGTAAAATTGACGACATTAACAAACGCATATATAACGTCGAAAACACATCTAACACAGTGCCTGAGGCTTTTTACTGTATGTATCGTGTGTGCCGCAACTAGGAGTATACGGCACTCTGCACAGTGTACGAAGTAAATTATTTTCGCAGCAATTAATTTACACATGTATAATAAATATAGTAAATATAATAAATTAATTACTGCGAAAATAATTTACTTCGTACACTGTGCAGAGTGCCGTATACTCCTAGTTGCGGCACACACGATACATACAGTAAAAAGCCTCAGGCACTGTGTTAGATGTGTTTTCGACGTTATATATGCGTTTATTCATGTCGTCGATTTTACGGTTGCAATTCGACGTTGATTATACGAACCCAGCATATTTTCCGGTTATATACCACAATGCATTGCTAGTATTCGTTGGTCACCATTTTGGACACGTTTTTCAAACGTAGAAGTATATCCGCAAATATCTCAGATATCCTCTTTTGACGAGTAAGTATGAACAATAATAATACTATCTGAATACATACAGATCTTTCTTAATATTATTTTGATTAAAATAGTATGTGAATAAGCAAAAAAATGGCACATAAAATAGTGTGAATGGGGAAGATGACACAAAATCGTTTTGCCGTTTCTCTTATTCTTATTCTATGTTGTACTTTCAAACTTTGGGTACTCTTTAATTAGGACAGACTTTATTGCTCAACTGCTATGATGCAAGCCAAATTTTATACATTTATTTCAGCTTTGAGCTTAGTAAACCGTTCATTTTTTAGATTATACTAAAGAAGATATTAATCATCATTTATTTGGGAAGTAATATTATATAATTTTCTCCTAGCTGCGGTGCTGAAGTCCCACCCTACATCAACAGAAAAAGAAATAAAGGAGCACGCAATGTGTTACTTGAAGAATGCATATGCAAGGCAGGGGGCCAGGAGATCTGGACTCTGAAAATAATAGGTTTTTGGTTCTAACTGTTAGGACAATTAGACAGGGTTTGCAAACAGTGGACAAAAATCGTCTTAACTTCCATTGTAATATTTTTTTTTCTTGGAAATATAGAAGTTGTACATTTTAAAATGTATATTTGAATCAAAATGTGGTTTTGAGTTAGTGTGTTAATGTAATTAGTTTTGTGTTTGTCATTACTATACTGTATATTGCCATGTTACCAGAATTTGTAGCTGAAGTTTAAGACTAGTTGTGTTTTTATGATTATTGCCCATATGTTGATTGTTGATTGATTGTATACAATGTATAATTTGAAATACATATGTTTCAGGTGTGAATGTGTATTTTCAGAATACATTTCTAAACCTAATCATTGGCTTGTTTTACTTGTTTCTACACCTATAAAATCTATCTTTGATGTATAATAGACCTCTACCCATATACGTATAATAGACCTCTAATGTTATCCGTATAATAGACCTCTAACCATATACGTATAATAGACCTCTAAAGTTATACGTATAATAGACCTCTAACCATATACGTATAATAGACCTCTAAAGTTATCCGGAACTCCAACCATATATGTATAATAGTCCTCTAAATTTATCCGTATAATAGAACTCCAACCATTTATGTATAATGAACGTCTAAATATAGACGTATAATTGACGTT
This sequence comes from Lepisosteus platostomus, assembly GCF_059453375.1. Taxonomy (NCBI): domain Eukaryota; kingdom Metazoa; phylum Chordata; class Actinopteri; order Semionotiformes; family Lepisosteidae; genus Lepisosteus; species Lepisosteus platostomus. The sequence continues at coordinate 1,070,267 of NW_028291660.1, read as the reverse complement.
TAACTTTAGACGTATATTAGAATTTCATTCTAGACAAATTGTAGACCACATTTAGACGTCTAAGATATGCGTTTATTAGACGTATATTATACGTCTTTTGCCCACTGGGTTACGTCTCAACAGAAACGCTCTTTAGCTCTTTCAGCTTTATGCAGAGAACATCGTCTGTCGAGATCACTTTTGAGTCAGCGCGAAACGCCGTGTGCTGTCAGTTTGATTTCATATTGCTCGTGGCGGCGCCCGGCTTTTGTCTGTCAAACGTTAGGTTGCACTTCTTCATGCTGCATCGTCGGCATGAGTGGAGCTTTATAAACGTCTGTACTTACTGCGCCCCATAAGAAATCGTTTGTCCCCATTCAAAAGAGATTGTGCGATGTCCTGCAGCAAACCTTTGACAGTTTGAAAAGAGGAATTTATTCTGCTTCCTGTGCGTGCAGTAGTTACAAAGTTGAACGCCTTTACACGATCTGCTGCAGTTTTCAGTGGGCGGGCTTTGTCAAATGGCTTGGAAAAACGCACTGTGTTTCGGCTCGGGAAACATCATGAGCAGTGTCCTGCATGTTTTCTGTGTATAGCTGTCTTTTAACGCATACAGAATTCATTCGAAATCATTGATTTCTCCAATTAACAAGGGTCCCTTAAAGGATGAGTCAAAGTAACGTCTAATCGGATTAGTTTCCTTAGAGCTGGTTCAGAGTTTGCTCAAGAGTTTACCTTTCACAGATGCGCAAAGAAGAATATTGGGGGTGCATGCTTTAAGGCGCCTTACAGCTGTAGGGAGCGATTCGAGACGATTCGTGGCGTGTGCTCGTTCCCATATACCGTACGCCTCGGGGTGCAGTGCTAGGATGACGTACAATACCGCGTGGGCACGTAACGGCGTTATATGCAAGTTCGGGACGTGAGGGTTTTCGTTTGTTCGTTTTGTTTTGCTCTGCTTTGCTTTGTTTTGCTTTCCATCGCGTTGGTAAGAGCGTAAATAAAAAGGCGATTCCTGCGTCTACCACTAATGTAAGAGCTATTTCAAGTGCGGAGTGGTGCGGCTTTTCAAATGCTTGCGGGCATTTCTCTGTTGTTGATTCTTTTTTTGTGTGTAACAAAGTGGCATTTTCATGTCCGGACGGGGAGACTTTATCATTCCGACATGAAGCCACCCTTAAGTCCTCTGAGGCGTGTCTGTCTGCAAGGCTTGTATTTTGGAAATGTTTTTTTGAAACGGAGAACGACTTTGAAATAGGCTTCCGCCGGCGGCTCGCGATCCAGGTAAGATTGTAGCAAGAACGCAGCGGCGGTGGGGCTTGCTGTAGTCGTGGCCGAGTGGTTAAGGCGATGGACTAGAAATCCATTGGGGTCTCCCCGCGCAGGTTCGAATCCTGCCGACTACGTTGTCCGCCTCCAGTCGGTGTGTTCCGGCGCAAGCAAAGAAGCGCGCCTCCTTGCTGTTCCTGGTGGTTTTAAAACGCCCAATCGCTTAAACCCGCTGCCTTGGAAATAAGTTCTTCAGCGTCCGCGAATGACATTTTGCAGCTGGAAGCAGATGTCGACGCGTTTTGCACAGAGCACCAAAAAACCGTCTTTTTTGAAGGCTCAGGCACTGAGCATTGGTGGTTCAGTGGTAGACTTCATGCCTGCCACGTGGGAGGCTCGGGTTCGATTCCCGGTCAATGCAGTGGCTTTTGCAGCGAGCAGCTCCATCACTTGCATCCCCTTGCAACTCGCAACTGCAAACCCACTGAAGCTAAGTAGGTGCGAGCCAGGTCAGTACCCGAATGAGGGTGAGCTACAGGGAAAAACAAAGCTTCCAGCTGGAAGCGGTGTTAATGGTGTCGGCGGGGGGGCACTCACCCTGAGGTCTGTGCGGGTCCTAATGCCCCAGTATAGTGACGGAGATGCTGTGTTGTAAAAGGGCGCTGTCTTTTGGATGAGATGTAAAACCGAGGTCACAGCGCTCTGTGGTCATTAAAAATGACCACCAAAACCTTTGACAAAAGCTCTTGGTAATTGATGGTCTTCAATAATGCTTCTCCTTTAGGTACATTTTAAATCAGCTGAAAAATGCTGTGAAATGGGGGGGCACTTCAGGCCAGTGTAGGATTTGGGTTACAAGAACCATGAAACTGCACGAGAAAGCCCATACACTGAATTACACGGCTTTCTATTCAAAGGAGGGCAAAAGAAATTCCCTGAGATCGATTTTTTGCAGCACAGAGAGGATTGATGTCGTGAGGCCGGTTAGCTCAGCTGGTTAGAGCGTGGTGCTAATAACGCCAAGGTCACGGGTTTGAGCCCCGTACAGGCCAGGTCCTTTTCTCCTCTCTTACCAAAGCTGTTAGGTTCCTTTCCGTGGTGAGATGGGTTGTCATGCAACGCAGCCACATAGTGCCGACAGACAAGAGTGTTGCGGGAGAAGAGAAAAGTGTTTGAAGATTTAAGAGTGTCTTAGGTGGAGCCAAAATCAAGTGTCACAAATGCAAGTGGTTGGATTTCCAATGTTTAATATGGTAAAAATAAGCAGAAGTTATCTGCCGGTCCGGCACAGTCTGCCATGCTTTTGTCATATACTGTAAAGTGGTGTCGAACTGGGTGTCGATCTGGAGCCTCACCATTTGCATATGTGAGGCTCCAGTTATACATCGAGTGTCACATTAAATGACAAAAATGAAGAGAGTTAAAGCAGCTGGAGAGGTTTTCTTACAACTTTTGAGTTGACACAGTTTTGGAAAATGTTTCCTTCACGCTGCACTGTTCAACATAGGCAGCCAAGAGTCTCCAAAACAAAACAGAATTGACAGATAGGAGAAAATTCCCACTCGTCCTGAAGTTGCCAAAATCCAGCAGGTGGATTTTGGGAACGGCATACAGACCCCTGACACAAGTGGTCTGTGCCAGGGGTCTGTATGCCGTTAACCATGCCGCCATACCAGTAGCACCACCACAGTCTTAAAGGAAACCGGTGTAACAACATGTCCGGGTAACTTGTTCCATTCACCCGCAGCTCTTTGTGTAAGGATGTGCCACATATGTGGCGTTTTTCACACAGCAGCTGTATCGACGAGCGGTGAAAAAAGTGTGGTGGAAACGTCGGACCCTAAGGTGGTGACTGCATCGGAGACGGCTGTTAAGACACTGACCAAAACCAAACGTGTCAAGCCTTCGGAGAGAAATAATAACACGCCTAAAGACTTGGTGTTTGGTGATGTGGGAGACTCAGTGCGGTATATTGCACAGTTAGTATCAAAGGTGGGCACTAATGAGGTGGATAAAAAGCGGGGTTTAGAGAATCTAAGAGCCGCTTTAGCAAGTGTACATTCAGTGTTTCCAAAACCGATCCAGGTTTACGCCGCTAGACTCTTAGACGTTTTTTCTAAAGAAGATGCTGATCTAACCTCTGGATTTCGTTACCTGATAATGCTATTTCATGGTGCACTGGCGAAGACCCACCGGGATAAATGACTAAACATGTGCATGGTGCAGTCCAGAGAATATTGGATGAACTTTCTCCAAACATCGGGGCGAATGATTTTGTACAGCTGCGTTTGACTGCGGGTGGTTTTAACAAACCCTTGTTCTCACGCAGGAGACAACCCGGAGAATTAAATGCTGCTGATTTTTTAAGCCACATCTCAGACCTCTTACAGAGCCACACAGAAATTCTCACCGATGACAGCCTCCGATTAGTGGTGACGATAGTTAGGAATATGCAGGGGGGTGCCCGTCGAAGATTTAAATCCGTTCTGGGTAATTGCTCAGAAAAAAGCGCACCTTATCGACTTACATTACACGGGCGGTAATCTGTGTTTCACCAGGAGTGTGTACGGTTTGTTGAATGAAGGTTGTACCAATGGGGAAATGTTACAGGGCGCTAAACGAATGCACAAAGAGTTGGGTTTTTCAGAGAATCAGAAAATGAGTTTGTCAGACATTACCGCTTTTGAAAAACATTTAAAGGTGGTCATTAAAATTTTGTACCACGACCAGGGTGATTGAAAATATTTTACAACGGGGCCCACACCACCTAATTCTAAAATACTTTTTGTTCTACTGCATGAAGAGCATTTTTATGGGGTTTTAAATATTAAAGCTTTTGTGGGGGCGGCATATTTTTGCACTAACTACCATGCGGCGTATAGCCACAAGAACGCACACGCCTGTGTTAAAGCTTGTAAAACCTGTTTAGATCCCCAGTGTTGCGAAATTGATGCAGAAATTCAGAATTGCCCGGCCTGTAAGGTCTTTTGTCGTAGCTCTCAATGTTTGGCGAGACACTTTCGGAATGCAGCGACGGGTGTTAGTAAGTGTGAGCGCAGGGTCTTTTGTGAGAAATGTGAGGTTTATAACCTCTCTAGTCACAAATGTAAAGAGAAACTGTGCTCGCATTGTAACAACGTGATCGACACCCCTGACACACATTTGTGCTACATACTGCCTTTGGACAACCCCAAAATTTCAAACAAGTACATTTTTTTTTACTTTGAATGCATGCAAGAAACGGGGACACACATACCAAATTACATCCATGCCCTTCATATTAACAATAAACGAAGCTGGGAATTTTATGGTGAAACTTGTCTAAAGGATTTTGTGTGTAAATTTATCGATAGACGTTTCAAAAACCATACATTCATATCGCACAATGGCAAGGGATATGACAATTACCTAGTAATCAGACAGTTGTAAGATGAAAAGATGGACGTTGAACTAATTAATCAGGGTGGTAAGATAATGTGTATGACCGTAAAAGCTCTGAACATCAGATTTATCGATTCTTTAAACTTTCTACCTATGAAATTAAGCAAACTGTCGGCCGCCATGGGGTTCCCCGGGGGTAAGGGTCATTTTCCACACTTGATGAACACTTCAGAAAACCAAAATTATGTCAGCCCGATGCCGCCGCCAGAACTTTACGGCGTTAACTACATGCTGCCGAGGGAGAAAGCCGAGTTTTTGGTTTGGTATGAAGAATGCAAGGGAAGTGTGTTTAACTTACAGAGAGAGTTGAAACGTTACTGCCAGTTGGATGTGGCAATTCTAAGAGAAGGCTGTGTCAGGTTTTGGGACGAGGTCATGAATATGACCAGACAGACACGCGTGACTGAGTCAGGGGCCGCCTGCGTTGTGTGCATCGACCCCTTTCAGTTTGTGACCATCGCTAGTGTCTGCATGGCCATGTTCAGACTTATGTTTTTACAGGAAGAGACGATAGCGTTGCTACCCCATGACAATTACCACCACCAGCAAAAACGATTTTCTACACCCAGCATTCAGTGGCTTATGTACATCGAACACACAGAGCCCGTTAAAATCCAACACGCGTTAACCACGGCCGGTGAGTTCAAGGTTGGTCAAAGCTGAAAGCTCAAAGCTGAAATAAATGTATAAAATTTGGCTTGCATCATAGCAGTTGAGCAATAAAGTCTGTCCTAATTAAAGAGTACCTAAAGTTTGAAAGTACAACATAGAATAAGAATAGAGAAATGGCAAAACGATTTTGTGCCATCTTCCCCATTCACACTATTTTTATGTGCCATTTTTTGCTTATTCACGTACTATTTTAATCAAAATAATATTAAGAAAGATCTGTGTGTATTCAGATAGTATTATTATTGTTCATACTTACTCGTCAAAAGAGGATTGCTGAGATATTTGCGGATATACTTCTACGTTTGAAAAACGTGTCCAAAATGGTGACCAACGAATACTAGCAATGCATTGTGGTATATAACCGGAAAATATGCTGGGTTCGATATTTTCTCAACGTATGCGTTTATTAATGTTGTCGATATTATGGTTGAAATTTAACATTGATAATACATCACGGCTATGTGCCCCCTGCTATGTGCTGATGTGCAATTTTAACGCATGCAGTTAGTAAGGATCGTACTGTTGTATGGTATTATATATAATGACATTATGGAATAGGATGGGGACAGGCCTGGCATCACGGGGGGAGGGAGGAGTGTTGCCCCTTCAGTTTTGGGCAAAAAGATTTACCTAACTTAATTTGCGCCCTAAAAAAATAGTTGTACTTGGTCAATGGTCAGACAACACTAAATGACACGAACAGTCACTCAGTCTGTTTGATGGGCAGGAGGGCTATCCGTCCAGGAACTGCACATATCAGTGTCGTTATTGAGTGTCAACATTACGATCCTGTTTGCTCAGGTGGACCGATTCCTTGCAGTAGTTTATCATTATACTTAAAATCTTTATATAACTAGGACTAGTTATAGCAGTCTGTGCTTTCTGTTGGTTTTACAACATTTTTTTCTTAACGATTCAGAACGTCCATGTAGCTGCAAAAATGAACGCTTATGGTACTTTTCGCTCCAGGCAATACAAACCGTGAGAGTGACGAAAAATGTGAAACTGAACTTCATCGCAAATACCAGATTGCTAGTCGTTATCTTCTATCATGAAGCACTAATCAATGGCATAGCTGCGAGATTTCATTTGGGTAGCTGCACCCTACAGCTCCGTTTCAACCGAAATATCACCCCCCCCCCCTCAGAATTTCAGACGCCCCCCTACAGATTTTTCCCCGGGCACCGCGCACTGATGGGGGACAGGGTGTCCAGGAAATGGTATCAACTTTTCTCAAGAAAATAAAAATAGAAACTCTATAGGCACTCAAACATTTTACTGTTTTTTTTTCAGGCAGTAAATTACGTAAATTACTGCTTCGACACGTAATGGCATTATAATCAAGTGCAGGAGCTGAGGGCTTTTGTTTTGTTTCGTTTTCCATGGCGTTCGTAAGCACGCAAATCAAAGGCAATTCCTGCGTCTAACACGAATGTAAATGCTTTTGAAAGTGCAGTGTGGTGCAGCTTGTAAAATCCTTGTCCACATTTGTGGTTTGTTGATGTTTTTCTGTCTGCCAAAGTTGCATTTTGACATCCAGACGGGGAGACTTTATCATTTGAACGTGAAGCCAGCCTTAAACCCTCTGAGGCGTGTCTGTCTGCCGGCACGTATTTTGTGAAAGGTTTTTTTTTTTAACTGAGAGCGACTTTGAAAAAGTTTCCGTAGCCACCTCGCACTCCGTGTTAGATTATAGGAGGAATGCGGCGGCGGCGAGCTCGCTGTAGTCGTGGCCGAGTGATTAAGGCGATGGATTCAAAATCAATTGGGGACTCCCCGCGCAGATTTGAATCCTGCCGACTACGGCGTCTGCCGCATGTCGCCTTGTGCCTGCGCGGCAAAGACGAAGTGCTGCTTCTCCTTTCCTGGTACTATAAGAACGCTAAATCGCTTGGCTCTGCTGTCATGGAAATAAATTCTTCAGATAACCACACATTTTGCGTTCGCACCTCTGGTGCTCTACTTATGCCTTTGAAAACCTAATGAATAAAGCTGAAAGAACCGACACAATATGTAGGTGCTCGTAAAGCACGCAGTAAAGAACTGTTAACAGCAAAGGTTTCAGTGGGTTAACTGAGGAGAAGGCGTGATCGCTAATTGTTGACTTTGTATTTGGTGTTAGAAACACTCTTACTGTGCATGACGTGCAACAAATGTAGCCACAGAAATTGCATCACGCTTTCATGTATGCTATCGCAGACACCAACGTTGCCTAGATAGAAAACCGAAATAGCCGTGGGTTTGCTTGCTGGTCTGAAGGATCTCTCTTCGAATCTCTATCATTTGTCAATGGAAGTAAAAGGCGCTGCAATTTCATACGTTCAGAATGAAACCCGCAGCTGTTGTTCGACTTTATTTCTTGACTAATTACAACTGAGTGTCGCATGAGCAGTTACGTAAACTTGTCTGGTATATTTGAACAAAAATGCCGTTCTTCAATTAAAACTAACAGTACATTGTCAGGGACATTCAGTTCTATACAAACAAGAGACAGACAAGATAATATTTCTACCTTTCATGTGGACTACGTGTTGACTTACTGATCGGAATAATTGAAAAGTTCGGGTTCATAGCCGATGCAGTGCATGCTAATTAGAACAGCAAAGCTGAGCTCTCAGCACCGTACTGAGCCCAGGTGTTTTTCTAAAGCTGTCAGGTGCAGTTCATTTACATGAAGGAAATCTCTTACTGGGTACTATTACAATGCAGTAAGTAGCACAGACTACTTAGGGAGTAGCCCGATGCATTTAAAAACAACCCGAGCCAGGCAGGAGTCGAACCTACAATCTCCTGATCCCTAGTCAGACGCGTTATCCAGTGTGATACTGCAGGACTGTAACCCAGTGAGATCAGCACTGCAACTAGTAAAATATTACCCCCGGTCCATTCTTTTCCAAAAGTGAGAAACACCTGTTTTCTACATTTTGTCTGTTTTAAAACATTATCTTCCAAAGCATCATAAAATTGTCCCTTCTTCCAGACTCTACTTCTCTCTTGTAGTAGTACAGCAGACCTTTCCAGGTGAGCAGATCACAGAGTCCGAAATGAGCTTCCTCCATCAAGCAAAGTACCTGAACATGACGCTGTCTTCATAAAAGCGCCCCTGTAATAAAGAAATTAAATCCGAAATCAAGAGGGAAGCACAGTGGGCAAAAGACGTATAATATTCGTCTATTAAACGCATACCTTAGACGTCTAAATGTGGTCTGCAATTCGTCTAGAATCTCTGCACTGTGTACGAAGTAAATTATTTTCGCAGTAATTATTTACATTAACGAAGAGCATAACGCGTGTACTGTATACACTGCAAGTACAACCCCCCTCTCTGCAGGAGTGCTGGCTGTGACGAATTGAAACGGTTTCACGGGTATTTTCAAAGTAGGAGGCGAGATTTCCAGCGAAAGACACCCCCCCTCAAAAACCCAGTAAATACAGTACTTACTAGTTAAAGGCTAGGCTCCCGACTACGGCGAAAGGAACCCTTCTTTCATTAGAAGACAATGAACATATTTTAGCCCTGAATGAATTAATAGCAAACATGGTTTACATAAAAGACATTTTTCCAAGAAAGTTTAGCCTTTGTCACTAATGAAACCACTAAATAAAGACATAAATATAAAAATCTTAAGATTTTTAAAATACATGACTTTGCTAAAATTTATTTGAAAATAAAAACAATTACAACCGCCAGGGGAGAGAGAGAACAGGGGAGGGATGTTGGATTTGCATAAGGGGCGGGGCTATGGAAATTAGGTCTGTTTGGGAATGTGTAGTTACATTTTCTGGCTGTTTGTGAATTATCGTTGTTGAGTATGGAGTGTTGAGGTATTGATTTTGTGTAATGCTTTATGTTGAAAATTGAGGTTGATTTTGTTTATGATAAACAGGATAAACTGGGATGGGAGGAAGGTTTGGTTTTGCATAAGGGGCGGGATTATGATAATTGGAGGACTTTGCGAGAGTAAAATGGTTTGATTATTTGATTTTGTATTGTGGTTGTTATCTATGTTTTTGGTTGGTATTATGTTTATATGGTTGTTTTTGTTGGTTGGTTGTTATTATGGTTATTAATAATACGATCTATAGTTGAAATCTGAGCCTAAATAAAAAGAAAAAGCAAGTGATTAGGTTTATGAGCAATCTAATTACTTATTCGTTTAAAAAGCTATATAAAATAAAGTTTATTATTAATTTGCTGGACAGAGCGGTGAACATTATTATGCATGAGACAAAGATAACGATCCTGATCAGTTTAGAAATCTGTGTACGCTGTAAGGTTTTTACTTCTTAAACTTTTAAAATACACGTTTAGAATTGAAAGAAATCCTCTTCCTGGTATAGCACACCAGCACGTCTTTTTTCTCCAATCAGAGGGGTGTCAGATGGTGTCAGCCAATCACCATTCTGCGTTGGGTAGCAACGGGTGACTGTTCTCAGGCGGAAGATGTAAACAGCTTAATGTTCGTGTTAAATAATTTTTTTTAATTAAAATTCATTCTATACAGCAATCGCATATTTGGGTACCGTTTCATAAAACTTTCATGCTTAAAATGTTTAGGGAGAAATGGAAGACTGGTGTGTATTTTTTCTTTAAACTACCAAGACCAGCCATACACAGTACAGTTTACATACATACAGTAATGTTTATGTTCCTAAATTAATATCGTTTATGACCTTCAGATGCGTTATGCTCCTCTTCTTTTTATGCTCAGCTACTAAAATTTCCCTTTAGTGGTAAAATCCATATAAATATTCAAAACTAAGCGGATTAAAATGTGGACAGCAAAGACATTAAATGATTAAATCTTTGCACTACCAACCAATGCACCACGAGTGCCCCTGTCGGTCATTTTGGCCAGCCAATCACTTGTCCTGCGGTACCCTCCGGTGCCCCGCGGTGGCTTGTGGGTAGGTTACTGTACCGCGGGTTTTTACCGCGCATTTTGAATGGCTGCATCTATTAAACGCATACCTTAGACGTCTAAATGTGGTCTGCAATTCGTCTAGAATCTCTGCACAGTGTACGAAGTAAATTATTTTCGCAGTAATTAATTTACACGTGTATAATAAATATAGTAAATATAATAAATTAATTACTGCGAAAATAATTTACTTCGTACACTGTGCAGAGTGCCGTATACTCCTAGTTGCGGCACACACGATACATACAGTAAAAAGCCTCAGGCACTGTGTTAGATGTGTTTTCGATGTTATATATGCGTTTATTCATGTCGTCGATTTTACGGTTGCAATTCGACGTTGATTATACGTTGAGGCGACGTATATATACGTATAGCCGTATTTTCGCCATAAATATACGTATATTCGACGAATCAATGCCCACTGGGAAGGCGCATTGAAGGGTGCACCCCCATCATTAATCGTTGCGCCTCTGTGAAAGGAAAGCTCTTGAGCAGTCGTTGAAACAGCTCGGATGAAACACTTGATTGCTTCCATGTGCATCTGGAGCCCATTTCTTATTTTCACTTCACGCCGCCCAAAGCATTTCTAAAACAGGAGATTCGCGTTTGGGAATGCGCCCTGCCCTACAAATAAAACAGGTCTACGGGTCTGAAAGCTGCTCCACGGAAAACAGTTCTGTTGCGCTTTTGATCAAAGGGAGATTCGCTGTTCTTACTTTTTGATGACATAACACCCAAAGGGGCTTCTTTGGAGCTGTATTCCAACCAGCATCCTAAAGTTTCTTGGCGGTATCCTTTACAGTCCTCTGTTCGGTCGACAAGGGACAGAAGGGGGCAGTTTTCCTCACACATACAGTGCAATGTACTGTAGTGTTCCCGTTCATTGAATTCGCAGTTCTGCATCAGACCTCTAACTCGTTTCATTAGCTTGGATTTAAGCCACGAAGCAGGCTTCTACTGTATAAACGTCTAGAGGAATCACAAACTATTTGAGAGGCCATCATCCCAGGGGGAACTGACAAAGTCTATCCCTAAACACCTAGCGCAGTCTCTCAAGAGACTGTCAAAAATCGCTTTCTCCGTTTGCATTGCAAGTAAGTGAAAACGCGGTCTCAACCCAGAGCCACTTGGCAGCAGCGGCACGTAAATACTGTTACTGTCACTGCTCGATACCGATGTTAGCCTACTATACCATGTTCAGCCACCGCTAGAAACTGCATGGCTCTAGTTCTGGAGCAAACGACAGGAGGGCCAACGTCGAACGGGCACACATGTCAGACATGGAAACCGACGAGAGTGGGATTCGAACCCATACATGCAGAGCACAATGGATTAACAAGCCATCGCCTTAACCACTCAGCCACCTCGTCAACAGAACTGGACTGTCCCAACTGAGTTGGCGCGCTCCAGATGATCTTTTTCTTTTTTTTCCCTCGTACTCGAGGGTCATTTTCCTGTTCCACATGCGATTTCAACATTTTCCTTGGGAGATGTCAAGCCAGCAAGCCACTGCTGTGGTTCAGTGGCCAGTGTGGAGTTCAGTGGCCCTGTTGTACACAGAAAGCACATTGAGCTCCTTGGACATGAAAAGTTCCAGATAAAAGCCATTTGTCATCCTTTCTCTTGGTGTCGATGTTGCTATTGTATGTAAAGGTGGCAACTTGCTCAGCGAGCAGGCGGAGCACACACCGAATGCAGATGTGTCTGAGTGGTGTGTCCAAGTGGCTGCAAAAGGACAGCACTCCCGGGGCGCCGTGGCTTAGTTGGTTAAAGCGCCTGTCTAGTGAACAGGAGACCCTGGGTCTGAATCCCAGCGGACAACCGCTAGACTTAATTAAACACAAGTATTCATTTCCTGTCTTTAACATGACTTGTTTTTCTTAAAATGGATGCAACTTGCAAAACATGAAATACAAACCTTGCTAATCAGCGCTAGCAGCTGGCAAAAAAAAAAGAAGTCAGCAATGTTTTTTTTCTTTAACCTTAACCCTGCTAATGGAGAAGAGTTAAACGACCGAGTCTATGCAGCTTAAACGGTGCGCACGTCGGGTTCTTAGCTGAAAGGGTGGTAAATCACGCTCACCCCAGTCCTTAATCTTTTAAACAGGATACAAAATTGAACCTAGTCGCCACATCACATACATCCTGTTCAATGATAAAAAGGTAACATCTATCCTCACTCCAGAGTAAATCTCACGTTGAGGGCATATTTTTTTTCACTTTACCGTGAATCGGGCTCGGCTGCACAGAGGAGAGAGGACGGTGACAGGGGAGTCACACGCTGGCGGTTTGAATACGCGGAAGATCACTGAGGGATCCACAGTATATGGACCCTCCGTGCGCCATCAGTCCACACTCCGGACTCTGAATCCTGCCATCCGAGTTAAGATCTCGGCGGAACCTGAGGCGCAGTTCTTTCTTAAAACGTAATCTGGTGAGCATTTCTAGAATCGTACTTGTATAGATGCAGCCTTTAATGTGTTGCTAGGTTAAAATTGATGATTTCTTGAACTTCAGTAGGAAACTGCCCTCTTGATTTCGGATTTAATTTCTTTATTACAGGGGCGCTTTTATGAAGACAGAGTCATGTTCAGGTACTTTGCTTGATGGAGGAAGCTCATTTCGGACTCTGTGATCTGCTCACTTGGAAAGGTCTGCTGTACTACTACAAGAGAGAAGTAGAGTCTGGAAGAAGGGACAATTTTATGATGCTTTGGAAGATAATGTTTTTTTTTTTCTTTGAAATCGAAATGAATCAGAATATCAGTGCAAAAGACAAACTCTTGGTTTGGTTTAAAGAGATATGGTTTTAAAACAGACAAAATGTAGAAAACAGGTGTTTCTCACTTTTGGAAAAGAATGGACCGGGGGTAATATTTTACTAGTTGCAGTGCTGATCTCACTGGGTTACAGTCCTGCAGTGTCACACCAGGGCCAGTGGCGCAATGGATAACGCGTCTGACTACGGATCAGGAGATTGCAGGTTCGACTCCTATCTGGCTCGGGTTGTTTTTAAACGCATCGGGCTACTCCCTAAGCAGTCTGTGCTACTTACTGCATTGTAATCGTACCCAGTAAGAGATTTCCTTCATGTAAATGAACTGCACCTGACAGCTTTAGAAAAACACCTGGGCTCAGTACGGTGCTGAGAGCTCAGCGTTGCTGTTCTAATTAGCACGCACTGCATCGGCTATGAGCCCGAACCTTTCAATTATTCCGATCAGTAAGTCAACACGTAGTCCACATGAACGGTAGAAATATTCTGTTGTCTGTCTCTTGTTTGTATAGAACTGAATGTCCCTGACAATGTACTGTTAGTTTTAATTGAAGAACGGCATTAGTGTTCAAATATACCAGACAAGTTTACGTAACTGCTCATGCGACACTCAGTTGTAATTAGTCAAGAAATAAAGTCGAACAACAGCTGCGGGTTTGATTCTGAACGTATGAGATTGCAGCGCCTTTTACTTTCATTGACAAATGATAGAGATTCGAAGAGAGATCCTTCAGACCAGCAAGCAAACCCACGGCTATTTCGGTTTTCTATCTAGGCAACGTTGGTGTCTGCAATAGCATACATGAAAGCGTGATGCAATTTCTGTGGCTACATTTGTTGCACGTCATGCACAGTAAGAGTGTTTCTAACACCAAATAAAAAGTCAACAATTAGCGATCACGCCTTCTCCTCAGTTAACCCACTGAAACCCTTGCTGTTAACAGTTCTTTACTGCGTGGTTTACGAGCACCTACATATCGTGTCGGTTCTTTCAGCTTTATTCATTAGGTTTGCAAAGGCATAAGTAGAGCACCAGAGGTGCGAACGCAAAATGTGTGGTTATCTGAAGAATTGCTTTCAATGGCAGCGGGTCCAAGCGATTTAGCGTTTTTATAGTACCGGGAAAGGAGAAACGGCACACCGGGGTAAAGTTAGCTCGAAGTTCGAAAACGATTTTGGCACGCCTGTAGCGCTTTCACGAAACCTCTTAGAATTGCGAGAATGCTTGTTTTGTGTATAAAATACATTGTGGATGCTTTCTCAGCCTTTACTTTTTCGTTTTTATGACATTTTTTTGACCAAGCACGAATATTCTTTTGTCCATATCTTCGCAATGGAAGCACAGAACGCCGTCAAACCAAATGCATTTTAAAGACCACGACTTGTGGATATTTCCACACTCTTTACATCAAACTATCAGTGAGCTAATTATCTTTTTTTAAACCTCCGGTTTTTCATCGATGCGTAATTACGCACGAACTGGAACCCGGGGGACTGCTGTGTGCACACGTTCACAACGCGAGAAATACTGTTCAAATCGCTTCGTGCGAAAAACCCGTATATGACCATAGGAAGCAGAACAGCGCAGTCTCCCATTACCCAGACTGTAAGCACGGGAATAAAGCTTTGTTTGACTTCTGAAACCCTTCCTTTACGCCCTGTTTTCATTCAGGTAAGGGTCAACTATATTGAAAATACTACTGACAGCAGGAAGATTAAAATATTCTTTACTCAGCATCTTATTAAAAACAGCTCCCATGATGTTCAAACCGATTTTTTACACAGAACACTGACACAGCTTTGCATTCTGAATCTCTTTTTCTCATGCTTTTATTTAATATGGCACAATGCACTGGGATAGGGGTATTCTGTTCACAAACCAATAGCATTTAAACCACAGCACCCACAATGCTGCAAGTGTTTTGCACACTAAGCAGGTCCTCTGACTTTTTCCAGCTTTATTTTGGGTTGTGGAACCTTTCTTTATATTTTTTAGGATTTTCTGAAGATAACACTACAGGTGGGATGGGTGGGTTGTCTTCATGGCTCAATAGCATTTCAAATACAGCACCCACACTGCTGAAACCAAGTGTTTTACACACCAGACAGGCCCCCGAACCTCATACAACCTTACTGTGGCTGTGGCCCCTGTCTTTATTTTGTAATGAGTTTCTGAAGATAACACTACAGGTAATACACTGGGACAGGTGGGTCGTCTTCATGGCTCAATAGCATTTCAAATACAGCACCCACTCTGCTGAAACCAAGTGTTTTACACACCAGACAGGCCCCCAAACCTCATACAACCTTACTGTAGCTGTGGCCCCTTTCTTTAATTTTTTATGATTTTCTGAAGATTACACTACAGGTAATACACTGGGACGGGTGGGTCGTCTTCATGGCTCAATAGCATTTCAAATACAACAGCAACACTGCTGAAACCAGGTGTTTTACACACCAGACAGCCCCCAGAACCTTATACAACCTTGCTGTGGTTGTGGCCCCTTTCTTTATTTTTTTAATAAGAATTTTAGTTTTTCAATATGGCACCATTAGACAGGCGGTACATGGGGATTGGGGGGTGCTATTCATGAGTCAATAGCTCTTCAAGCACAACAGCCACAGTCCTGCAACCAGGTGTTTTACACACCAGACAGCTCCCCTAACCTTATACAACCTCGCTTTGAGTTGTTTAACATTTCTTTCAAATCACTTGGGTTCATCAATCATTTGATCATTTTTCAGCGTGGAATAAACCTATTACTTGTTCCTTGGAGATTACCATCTGCTGATAAGATATGATCGCTATATTGACCATATACAATTTCTTGCATAAGGAATTCATATTTTGCATACACCGATCCCCCCGGAGTCCCAATTGATTCTGGTTTTGGAAAGCTAAAGGACAATGAGCTTCACGATACCAGGGGGACAGTGGGTGGTCAAGTCTCCCCTAAACAATGGATCTTGTCAGATTATGATGTCAGTGCATTTAATAAATGTTGTTGAACTCTCTTTAGCCCAAATACAGAGGAGCCCAGACCCAGAATGTTACACATACTGACAGAGAGTGATCTCATTATGTGTGTTTGGATTTTAACAACTATTTTTATTGTTTGCTAGAACCAAAACAATCTATGTTAGACATTTTCATCTTCAGCCAAAAATACAAACCTGTGTACGTTGTGTGGTGCAGGTTCTTGTCCCATCCTGCTCTTGGTCCAGGTTGGAGGGTTGCACCGATTCTGAATCTTGTTAGCTGGTATGGATGGGTTTGGGGGTGTTGATACCAGAGTGGTCCAGGAGGGGGATTCAGGTGTCTCGGGGGCATTCTTGTTTTTCTATGAGTTCAGGTTGATTCTGTTGGTTCTGTCATGAATCTCCCTCACGCAGGCAAGCGCTCCCGCATTCCCTCGAGCTCTCCCCATACCAAACGTGCACATGTCAATCAGTCCTCTACTTAAACCCTCATCTGTCCCCCGGTCATTGCTCACGATTGAGATTCTCTCCCGGAGCTTACCTACTAACTACGCCTTTGCCTTACTATGACTTCTCCCCTGGACCTCGACCCCGCTTTTCCGACAACTGCTTTAGCCACTCGATTTTGTACCTTCGCCTGTTTTACGCTTTCTCGGATCCTGACCCCAGCCTGTCTCTTCATTTACGCCTCTGCCTACCGACGCAACTTCTACGCCTTCCCGGACTCGGGCCCCTGCCTGTTTACTCCGACTACGCCTGCGTCTCGCGCCAACCCTACCAAGGGCACCGCATTGGATCCCTATCCTCAGCAGTCAGCCCCTGCGTGACAGGTTCTGAGTGTCTTGGTTACATCCGTTTGTGTGTATAGATGAAAAAGCTATTGAAGAGCACCCCCACACCCCCCACCCGTCTCGGTGGAAGTTGCCATGTTCAAAAAATCCTAAAAAGATAATTAAAGTTGCACACAACAAAGCATGACTGTGAAAGGTCAGGAGGCCTGCCTAGTGAGCACAACACTTGATTACAGTAAAAAAAAACATTAAAAAATAAAGAAATGTTCCACAACTCAAAGCAAGGTTGTATAAGGTTAGGGGAAATGTCTGGTGTAAAACACCTGGTTGCAGCACTGTGGCTGTTGTGCTTGAAGAGCTATTGACTCATGAATAGCACCCCCCAATCCCCATGTACCGCCTGTCTAATGGTGCCATATTGAAAAACTAAAATTCTTATTAAAAAAATAAAGAAAGGGGCCACAACCACAGAAAGGTTGTATAAGGTTAGGGGACCTGTGTGGTGTGTAAAACACTTGGTTTCAGCAGAGTGGGTGCTGTATTTGAAATGCTATTGAGCCATGAAGATGACCCACCTGTCCCAGTGTATTACCTGTAGTGTTATCTTAAAAAAATCATAAAAAATTAAAGAAAGGGGCCACAGCCACAGCAAGGTTATATAAAGTTAGGGGGCCTGTCTGGTGTGTAAAACACTTGGTTTCAACAGTGTGGGTGCTGTATTTGAAATGCTATTGAGCCATGAAGACGACCCACCTATCCCAGTGTATTACCTGTAGTGTTATCTTCAAAAAATCATAAAAAATTAAAGAAAGGGGCCACAGCCACAGCAAGGTTATATAAAGTTAGGGGGCCTGTCTGGTGTGTAAAACACTTGGTTTCAACAGTGTGGGTGCTGTATTTGAAATGCTATTGAGCCATGAAGACGACCCACCTATCCCAGTGTATTACCTGTAGTGTTATCTTCAAAAAATCATAAAAAATTAAAGAAAGGGGCCACAGCCACAGCAAGGTTATATAAAGTTAGGGGGCCTGTCTGGTGTGTAAAACACTTGGTTTCAACAGTGTGGGTGCTGTATTTGAAATGCTATTGAGCCATGAAGACGACCCACCTATCCCAGTGTATTACCTGTAGTGTTATCTTCAAAAAATCATAAAAAATTAAAGAAAGGGGCCACAGCCACAGCAAGGTTATATAAAGTTAGGGGGCCTGTCTGGTGTGTAAAACACTTGGTTTCAACAGTGTGGGTGCTGTATTTGAAATGCTATTGAGCCATGAAGACGACCCACCTATCCCAGTGTATTACCTGTAGTGTTATCTTCAAAAAATCATAAAAAATTAAAGAAAGGGGCCACAGCCACAGCAAGGTTATATAAAGTTAGGGGGCCTGTCTGGTGTGTAAAACACTTGGTTTCAACAGTGTGGGTGCTGTATTTGAAATGCTATTGAGCCATGAAGACGACCCACCTATCCCAGTGTATTACCTGTAGTGTTATCTTCAAAAAATCATAAAAAATTAAAGAAAGGGGCCACAGCCACAGCAAGGTTATATAAAGTTAGGGGGCCTGTCTGGTGTGTAAAACACTTGGTTTCAACAGTGTGGGTGCTGTATTTGAAATGCTATTGAGCCATGAAGACGACCCACCTATCCCAGTGTATTACCTGTAGTGTTATCTTCAGAAAATCCTAAAAAATATAAAGAAAGGTTCCACAACCCAAAACAAAGCTGGGAAAAGTCAGAGGACCTGCTTAGTGTGCAAAACACTTGCTGCATTGTGGGTGATGTGGTTTAAATGCTATTGGTTTGTGAACAGAATACCCCTATCCCAGTGCATTGTGCCATATTAAATAAAAGCCTGAGAAAAAGAGATTCAGAATGCAAAGCTGTGTCAGTGTTCTGTGTAAAAAATCGGTTTGAACATCATGGGAGCTGTTTTTAATAAGCTGCTGAGAAAAGAATATTTTAATCTTCCTGCTGTCAGTAGTATTGTGAATATAGTTGACCCTTACCTGAATGAAAACAGGGCGTAAAGGAAGGGTTTCAGAAATCAAACAAAGCTTTATTCCCGTGCTTACAGTCTGGGTAATGGGAGACTGCGCTGTTCTGCTTCCTATGGTCATATACGGGTTTTTCGCATGAAGCCGTATTGAACAGTATTTCTCGCGTTGTGAACGTGTGCACACAGCGGTCCCCCGGGTTCCAGTTCGTGCGTAATTACGCATCGATGAAAAACCGGAGGTTTAAAAAAAGATAATTAGCTCACTGATAGTTTGATGTAAAGGCTGTGGAAATATCCACAAGTCGTGGTCTTTAAAATGCATTTGGTTTGACGGCGTTCTGTGCTTCCATTGCGAAGATATGGACAAAAGAATATTCGTGCATGGTCAAAAAAATGTCATAAAATCGAAAAAGTAAAGGCTGAGAAAGCATCCACAATGTATTTTATACACAAAACAAGCATTCTCGCAACTCTAAGAGGTTTCGTGAAAGCGCTACAGGCGTGCCAAAATCGTTTTCGAACTTCAAGCTAACTTTACCCCGGTAAACGGCACTTCGCCTTTGCCGCGCAGGCACAAGGCGACGTGCGGCAGACGCCGGAGTCGGCAAGTTCCGAACCTGCGCGGGGAATCCCCAACGCACTTAACCACTCGGCCACGACAAAAGCGAGCTCGCTGTCGCCGCATTCCTCCTATAATCTAACACGGAGTGCGAGGTGGCTGCGGAAACCTTTTTAAAGTCGCTCTCCGTTAAAAAAAAATACCTTTCACAAGATTCGTGCCGGCAGACAGACACGCCTCAGAGGGTTTAAGGCTGGCTTCACGTTCAAATGATAAAGTCCCCCAGTCCGGATGTCAAAATGCAACTTTGGCAGACAGAAAAAACATCAACAAACCACAAATGGTTTTTACAAGCTGCACCACACTGCACTTTCAAAAGCATTTACATTCGTGTTAGACGCAGGAATTGCCTTTGATTTGCGCGCTTACGAACGCCATGGAAAACGAAACAAAACTAAAGCCCTCAGCTCCTGCACTTGATTATAATGCCGTTACGTGTCGAAGCAGGAATTTATGTCATCCTACCACTGCAACACGGGGAATAGAGAGAAATGAGTACACGCTACGAATTGTCTCTAATCAGTCCCTACAGTTGTAAGGCGCCTGGAAGCGTGCACCCCCATCATTAATCTTTGCGCATCTGTGCAAGGTAAACTCTGGAGCAGTCTTTGAAACGGCTCAAAGGAAACACGTGATTGATTCCATGTGCATCTGGGGTTCATTTCTTATTTACATTTAATTCAAGGGAAAGGCTTGGGTCAGTTTCAGACGGCCTCCAACAGCGAGATTCAAGCGCCCCACCTTCAGCCCAATCTGCACAGCCAGAACGCCAACGGCTCCTATGCTCTCCGGGGTGCGGTTGTGACCCCGTAACCTAAAATGTTGGTGGCAGACAAATGGAGACTAACAGGTGACGTCCTAGGACATGACTACATTGTGGGGATGGTGACCATTGCTTGGAAAAGAGTGCGAGGCCCCTTTAGAAAAACATTTTGTTAACAGGCATTCTGCCTCAGCCTAAACACCTATAGCTTGCAAAGCGCATGCTATTAGACAGGCACCTCTGCAAGACCTTAAGAGTCTCTTAAACTAGTGATAGTAAGGTGTTCCCAATGGGCGATATTCGGCTTTCAAATCATCTCTCCGTGGAAGCGCCGAGATGCAGCTGTTTAAGGCTTAGAAGCAGATGACTGTTTTACTGCCTAACTGATCACTGTCAGTCAGGGAGCTCAGAGGTGAAAAGCCTGTCTGAGAGACAATTCGCCGTCGATCAGTTCAATATGTTCCGTACCAGCTCGGCGCACCTGAGATCATCTTGGTAGCCGTGTAGCTCAGATGAGTGAGAGCGTGTGTGTGTACCACCGTGATTGGATGCCGGTCCTTCTCAGGTCACAGTAAACCTTCTGCTGCCTAACTTTCCTAATTTTGGGGATCCCTTTGAAAAAGCAAAGGAAAAAAAAACTGGCTCTTCATCAGCGTGATCGACCCAACCCAGTGTGCCCCAGTGGCCTAATGGATAAGGCACTGGCCTCCTAAGCCAGGGATTGTGGGTTCGAGTCCCATCTGGGGTGCTCCTGTCCCATTTTGAGCATACAAATGTCTTTGTGGTTTGCAAAGCTACAACTCCACCTTACTCAGTGAGCGTCTCTGCTTTTCTCTCACATACAGTTGGGAGAAAAACTTTTGTAAACAGCCCTTCGGAATGATGTGGATTTCTGCATGAATGGCTCCTAACATGTGATCTTATCTTTATCTAAGTCATAATAATTAATAAAGAGATTCTGATTTAACAAAGAACACACACCCAACATTTGACATTGCTGTTTCTTTATTGACCAAATGGTTTAAACAATCAAGGTCATTGATGGAAAAAGTACGTGAACCCTTATATTAAGGAGCTAGTGGAACCTCCTTTATGACAAAAACCTCAACCCCCACTTTCTGTAGCGGCTTGTCAGACCTGAGCAGCGGTTAGGAGGTATTTTGGCCTATTCCTCTATGCAAAACTGTTTCAGTTCATGTATATTTTTGGGATGTCTTGCGCTGAATGGCCTGCTTCAGATCACGCCACAGCACTTCAATGGGATTGGGGTCAGGACTCTTACTTGGCCATCCCAACATACAGAATTTCTTCTGTTTCAGCCACTCTGTTGTTGATGTACTCCTTTGTTTTTGTCATGTTGCAAGACCCAGCGTCTTTTGAGTTTTAGATCACAGGCAGACACCCTGACATTCTGCTGTAGAATTTCCTGATACATCTCGGAATTCATCGGTCCCTCGATGATTGCAAGCCGTACAGCCTCCGCCATGCTTCCCAGGTGGGATGAGGTTTTGGAGTTGGTATGCGGTGTTTTGTTATCTCCAAACATAACGCTGTGCACATTTACCAACAAGTTCAACTTTTGTCACGTCTGTCCACAGAACATTGTTCCAGGAGTTGTGGAACATCCATGTGGTCTTTAGCAAACTTGAGAGGGGCAGTGGTGGTTTTTTTGGGGGGGAGAGCAGTGGTTTCCTCCGTGGTGACCTCGCATGATCACCACTCCTGTTCAGATTTCTTCTTATGGTGGACTCATGGACACAGACGTAAGACAAAGTAAACCACCTGTTTGCTAGATCCCATCCCCACTCAGCAAGTCAAAGATTCCCTCGAAGGACTGGCAGGACCTATAATTAGTATGATGAATGCATCGCTTGCGTCAGGCGTCGTACATGATCAATTTAAGGTAGTGGTTCTTAGACCGCTCCTTAAGAAGTCAAATTTGGATCCACAAGTTCTTAACAACTACAGGCCTGTCTCAAAGGTCCCATTTCAATCTAAAAGTCTTGAAAGAATAGTTGTTGCCCAACATCAAATGGATTCAAATAATATACTTGAGAAATTTCAGTCTGGTTTCTGAAACTGCATTAACAAGAGTCGTAAATTATATTCTCTTAGCTACTGATGCGGGGAATGCAACAGTGCTAGGAATGCAAACTTTAGGTTGCGCTTCTTCATGCTGCATCATTGGCATGAGTGGAGCTTTTTAAACGTCTGTACTTACTGCGCCCCATAAGAAATCATTTGTCCCTGTTCAAAAGAGATTGTGCGATGTCCTGCAGCGTTCGCAAAGCAAACCTTTGACAGTTTGAATAGAGGAATTTATTCTGCTTCCTGTGCGTGCAGTAGTTACAAACTTGAACGTCTTTAAACGATCTCCTGCAGTTTTCAGTGGGCGGGCTTTGTCAGATGGCTTGGAAAAACACACTGTGTTTCGGCTCGGGAAACATCATGAGCAGTGTCCTGCATGTTTTCTGTGTATAGCTGTCTTTTAACGCATACAGAATTCATTCGAAATCATTGATTTCTCCAATTAACAAGGGTCCCTTAAATGATGAGTCAAAGTAACATCTAATCGGATTAGTTTCCTTAGAGCTGGTTCAGAGTTTGCTCAAGAGTTTACCTATCACAGATGCGCAAAGAAGAATGTTGGGGGTGCACGCTTCAAGGCGCCTTACAGCTGTAGGGAGTGATTCGAGACGATTCGTGGCGTGTGCTCGTTCCCATATACCATACGCCCCAGCGTGCAGTGCTAGGATGACGTACAATACCGCTTGGGCACGTAACGGTGTTATATGCAAGTGCGGGACGTGAGGGTTTTCGTTTGTTCATTTTGTTTTGCTCTGCTTTGCTTTGTTTTGCTTTCCATCGCGTGGGTAAGAGCGTAAATAAAAAGGCGATTCCTGCGTCTACCACTAATGTAAGAGCTATTTCAAGTGCGACGTGGTGCGGCTTTTCAAATGCTTGTGGGCATTTCTCTGTTGTTGATTCTTTTTTTGTGTGTAACAAAGTGGCATTTTCATGTCCGGACGGGGAGACTTTATCATTCCGACATGAAGCCACCCTTAAGTCCTCTGAGGCGTGTCTGTCTGCAAGGCTTGTATTTTGGAAATGTTTTTTTGAAACGGAGAACGACTTTGAAATAGGCTTCCGCCGGCGCCTCGCGATCCAGGTAAGATTGTAGCAAGAACGCAGCGGTGGTGGGGCTTGCTGTAGTCGTGGCAGAGTGGTTAAGGCGATGGACTAGAAAGCCATTGGGGTCTCCCCGCGCAGGTTCGAATCCTGCCGACTACGTTATCCGCCTCCAGTCGGTGTGTTTCGGCGCAAGCAAAGAAGCACGCCTCTTTGCTGTTCCTGGTGGTTTTAAAACGCCCAATCGCTTGTACCCGCTGCCTTGGAAATAAGTTCTTCAGCGTCCGCGAATGGCATTTTGCAGCTGGAAGCAGATGTCGACGCGTTTTGCACAGAGCACCAAAAAAGCGTCTTTTTTGAAGGCCCAGGCACTGAGCATTGGTGGTTCAGTGGTAGAATTCTCGCCTGCCACGCGGGAGGCTCGGGTTCGATTCCCGGCCAATGCAGTGGCTTTTGCAGCGAGCGGCTCCATCACTTGCATCCCCTTGCAACTCGCAACTCAAAAAACCCACTGAAGCTAAGCAGGTGTGAGCCAGGTCAGTACCCGGATGAGGGTGAGCTACAGGGAAAAACAAAGCTTCCAGCTGGAAGCGGTGTTAATGGTGCCGGCGGTGGGGCGCTCGCCCTGAGGTCTGTGCGGGTCCCAATGCCCCAGTATAGTGACGGAGATGCTGTGTTGTAAAAGGGCGCTGTCTTTTGGATGAGATGTAAAACCGAGGTCACAGCGCTCTGTGGTCATTCAAAATGACCACCAAAACCTTTGACAAAAGCTCTTGGTAATTGATGGTCTTCAATAATGCTTCTCCTTTAGGTACATTTTAAATCAGCTGAAAAATGCTGTGAAATGGGGGGGCACTTCAGGCCAGTGTAGGATTTGGGTTACAAGAACCATGAAACTGCACGAGAAAGCCCTTACACTGAATTACAAGGCTTTCTATTCAAAGGAGGACAAAAGAAATTCCCTGAGTTCGATTTTTTGCAGCACAGAGAGGAGCACTGTTGTGAGGCTGGTTAGCTCAGTTGGTTCGAGCGTGGTGCTAATGACGCCAAGGTCACGGGTTCGAGCCCCGTACTGGCCAGGTCCTTTTCTCCTCTCTTACCAAAGCTGTTAGGTTCCTTTCCGTGGTGAGAGGGGTTGTCATGCAACGCTGCCACATAGTGCCGACAGACAAGAGTGTTGCGGGAGAAGAGAAAAGTGTTTGAAGATTTAAGAGTGTCTTAGGTGGAGCCAAAATCAAGTGTCACAAATACAAGTGGGAGGATTTCCAATGTTTAATATGGTAAAAATAAGCGGAAGTTATCTGCCGGTCCGGCACAGTCTGCCATGCTTTTGTCATATACTGTAAAGTGGTGTCGAACTGGGTGTCGAACTGGAGCCTCACCATTTGCATATGTGAGGCTCCAGTTATACATCGAGTGTCACATTAAATGACAAAAATGAAGAGAGTTAAAGCAGCTGGAGAGGTTTTCTTACAACTTTTGAGCTGACACAGTTTTGGAAAATGTTTCCTTCACGCTGCACTGTACAACATAGGCAGCCAAGAGTCTCCAAAACAAAACAGAATTGACAGATAGGAGAAAATTCCCACTCATCCTGAAGTTCCCAAAATCCAGCACTGAGCGTAAACAAAGTGTCTAAGTAGCGTGGGAATGCTAACCCTAACCCTAGCTGGAGTTTGAGCAATCCAGCACTGAGCGTAAAAAGATGAGTCAAAGTAACGTCTAATCGGATTAGTTTCCTTAGAGCTGGTTCAGAGTTTGTTCAACAGTTTACCTTTCACAGATGGGCAAAGAAGAAAGTTGGGGGTGCACGCTTCAAGGCACCTTACAGCTGTAGGGAGTGATTCAAGACGATTCGTGGCGTGTGCTCGTTCCCATATACCGTACGCCCCGGGGTGCAGTGCTAGAATGACGTACAATACCGCTTGGGCACGTAACGGCGTTATATGCAAGTGCGGGACGTGAGGGTTTTCGTTTGTTCGTTTTGTTTTGCTCTGCTTTGCTTTGTTTCGTGGTCAAGAGGCGTAAGGTAAGTCGTAATCCAGGGAGAACACTGGTGGCAAACAGTCCGAGGTGAGAGGCGAGGTCCAAAGTCAAAAAGGCAGAAGGGGAGTCCAATATCCAGAATAAACGAGGTAATGGAAAAAATGCCAGGTAGAGCTCTCAAGGAATAGACTCAATACTGAGCAGCGGGAAGCAGGTAAAGATGGTAAAAATAGCACTGTGTACCGCACGGTGGAGTGTGTGCAGGTGGGTTAACTCGTGCGGCAGCGTTTGTTAATAATCACCCACTGCTGGTGCTGATTAGATCGCTTAAGAGTTGGTCTTAACTGCCTGGCGGTCATGACAAGCTCCTCTTTAAGCTGTGGTTTAGTTTTGCAATCGTATTTCTAGAGCAGTTATTTATGGGGGTGGGTGGGTCTTTCACAGAGGCTCAGGACAAATCCCCCACATGAAATTTTACTGTGTGCGTTCAGACAGTCACAGGTCAAGAGCCAGGCAGGAGGACAATGGACAGAAGAGCCAACGAACTAAAAATAAAAGAACAGATATGAAAAAGCCACCATCTTTTTCTTTTTGACATTTTCCGACTTTCATGCAAGCCAGGACAAAGTTGCTCGTAGCTACTTGTGGATTCAAATACTCTATCGAGTGCTTTGATGAGTTTTTGCAATTTGATTGTCGTCCTGTCAGCCTGTTTCTGTTTTTTTTTTTCAATCTAGGGATGGAAAGTATGAGGGAAATGATGGAGCAATCAATAACCGCTCCGGAAAAATGGCAGAAAGAAATGGTCCGTCACTAAGGACATTTGTGAAGCAGAGGAGTGACATCACCACAAAGGCGACACATTCTGCTGATGGTTTTGGTGAATAATGATTGAGGCGCGTTAAGAGAAAGGTAGCTGTGTCAGCATGCGTAGGCTGCAAAGGATCAAGCAAAGGTTTACTCCATGCTGAAAAGAGAAGAAAAGAAGCACAATGTTTCGACTGTGGAGCCTTCTGCACCATCTTCTTTAGCGGTGATGATGTTTACATTGGAAAAACTGAGACATGCGTCCCTGGGTGGCCTTGAACCACCAACCTTTGCATTCTTTGGCGACACCATTTTTTCTTTTGTTTAATTTCTATACTTATTGATAGAATAAAAACGATATGTCATGTACTGTAAGGGAAATGTCTCTTTTCATGGGGAAAGCTAGCACCAGCAAATGTTGTGTTTAGAAGAAGTGATTTAACATGACACGTGACCTAATTTACCGGAGCAAAAGCTCACCCAGCAAGCCCTGCTTTACTTCTACAGGAGAGAAGTACTGTAGAGTCTGCTAGATGTTCAGCTGGGTAGCTACTTCAGCATGCCTCGGCTGCAAAGGATCAAGTAATAGGTTTATTGCATGCTGAAAAGAGAAGAACGGAAACACAGCATTTCGACTGTGAGGTCTTCTCACACCTGAAGAAGCCTCACACCTGTAAAAGGCTCCATGGTTTTCTTTCTTCTCTTTTCAACATGGAATACACCTATTGTCTGCAAGATGTGACAATTTCATGGTGTTTTGGAAGAAAACCTTTTTTCTTTGAATTCAAAATCAATCGGAATTTCAGCACGACACATCAACACTTTTTCTGTTCTCTGTGGTAGAGTGCAAGCGCATGTTCCATGGGCCAGTGTTGTAATGGATAACGCGTTTGACTTCGAATCAGAAGATTGTAGGTTGGAGTCCTGCCTGGCTCGTGAGGCTTTTAAACCTCTCAGGTTCCTCGGTAACAGGTTGCCGTCATGTATATGAACTATAAAAAAGCATTTGCCACAACCCGTAAATTAGCACGCAAGTGCGGGCTAGTTAACACAGAACTGTATGGAGATCATCTCCAGCTCCGAGCTCAATTGCAATGAAAAAACATGCAGAACAGAACTGGAGAGCAGCTGAATTTGTGCTCAGTAGGGTGGGGAGGACTCAGCATTGCTATTGTTCTAATTATTATGAACTGCAGGGGATCTGAATCAGAACATGTCAGTTAGTTTGATCATTGCGTCAATATGTAGGCCACGTTAATATAGAATTATTACTTTGTCTGTCTCTTCTTTGTATATAGCTGAATGTCCCTGACAATTTCATGTTGCCTGCGATGTGTCCCCTCTCCCCACAGCAGTGGCAGATGACCAGCCGTCATCGCTCCCCCAGCATCGTCGCGCTGGGCGTCTCCTCCTCCCCATCTGATTCCCCGTGCGCCCCTCCGTTGGCGCCCACCGGTTTCCTCGAATACGGCATCAGTCTGCTCAGCCAGAGCCAGGGCCTGCTCCAAGGGGACCAGTGCGGCCAGCATCACGTGGCACTGCACCTCAGTCGGCGCCGGGGCCAGGAACGCCTGGAGCGCTATTTCCCGGTGGGCCTCCTCCGGGAGAGTAGGGTAACCCTGGCGGGCTAAGTAGGCCACGTCTGCGGCTGTTACCTTCACTGTTACCTGGATACCTCTTTATCTAGAACTCACTCTTCCCCCTGCCTGTCTGGCTTCTTTTAATCCTTCTGTGCCCGGATTGCAGCGGGTAAGATATTTTTCCAAGAAAAAAAGAGAAATTAAAAAAAGAGAAATTTCACCAGAGCCCCTGCTCATGTCTAATTTTTAGTTTAGAAGGATTCAAGCAAGATTTTGGATGAAAGGCAGCGACCTTAATCAAGCCCAAATCATAATTGAACCCATTCAGAGCCTACATTACATTTTAGTGTTTCATTCTGAGCAGAATGCCCTCACACCTGAAGAAGGCTTGCGTTTTCTTCTCTTTTAAGCATGTGTACAATGCTGTAATACAATTTAAAATAATTAAAAGTTTAAAAAGTATCAACTAAACTCCATTAATATCGAGTGTCTTTTATACAGCTTTTATACAGCTTTTAAGTATAGATTACACTTTTCTAAAATGTATTTAAAAAATAAAAACGATTACTAATCTAATCTTTCCACGTTTGATCCCAAAATCCCAAGAAAAATTAATCTAAACTAGGAGAAAGCTATGCTGAAAGTTTATTAATATACTTAGAAGACAAAGATAACAATTTATGTTGCATTTGTCTGATTGTGAATCAAAAAATACATTTAATTAACTGCTCTCAGTGACAGCTGACAATCCTCCATACACTCAAGTGAAAAATTAGTAATGCCAATGTAAACGTCGTATTTACAATTTGTTGATAATAGAAATGTTAAGTTCTCTAAAGCTTTTTGAGGCAGCAAAAGATTTGAACACCCTATATTGTAATGAGCTGCTGAGCTGAGAATGGGTTATGTTCCTGCTGTCAGAGGGGGTGGAAAGTGCCCGCGGTTATTTAATTAGTATTACAATTCACACTGATTCCCTTGCAAAGGTATGGACATAAGAATATTCGTGCGTGGTCAAAAAATGGCATTAAGCACTTAAAATTAATATGGTTAATAAGAGTAAACTGGAACATGCTGTAACAAGATCGGCTAAACTGGGATCTATCGCTTACGCCTGAAATTGGAGCTGCTGTCGCAGTGAATAGCGACTAATAAGTCTGTCTTTCTGTGGGGGGAAGGGAATCTGATCTGATCTGCAAACCTCCAACAGAGCTGTTCAACTGGTTTTTGTCGGGCACATCAAGTGTCAGGTGTAAGTGATAAATATATTTAGCTGAAAAGCTGTACAACGCAAGACATTTCAGTACTCTAGGTTTCGTGAAAAAGCACATTGTGCTGCTGTAATACAGTTTAAAATAATTAAAAGTCTAAACAGTATCAGCTTATGTATGGGTTGTAATTTAAAAAAAGTCAAAAACCGCACTCAAAATGCAATTTAGCGCTTTCTGGCAAGAGGAGACACCCAAATTAATAATGTAACATGCTACTGTTTGTGCATGGATATAGTTATAATGCTATTTCCTTAGACACGTGATTCCATGTTTTATTTTGAATCCCCGGCGGAACCGGGCATCCATAAGAATCAAGTACTGTAACAGGTTTATTCTATGCTGAAAAAAAAGAAGAAAGAAAACACATTCCATAAGAATCAGCGCCTTTATATAGCGCCTTTAAAGGTGGCTTCTCAAAACGCTTTACAGGATAAAAACAACAATAACAACAACAACAACAACAATATTGTGTTTCATTGCACTTTGACAGATTGTCTTTAAATCAACTGTTGATTTAAAGTTTGACAGTAAATGTTTATATTGTAACGCATACAGCCTCCATTTCTTATTAAAAATGTAGCCTAAGAGGGGGGGTCTGCTCTCACAATCCTCCATATACTCAAGTGAAAAATTAATAATGCCAATGTAAACATCGTATTTACAATTTGTTGATAATAAAAATGTTAAGTTTTTTAAAGCTTTGTGATAGTTTACCCAGTTTACCCATTGTTATTAAAAATGACTTGGATTCGAACATGTTGTGATATTTAGAAATATAAAAGTCAATTAACTGTCAATTTCCATATTTATGTCTTTATTTAGCGGTTTCATTAGTGACAAAGGCTAAACTTTCTTGGAAAAATGTCTTTGCTGTCTTGCTGATACGTTAAGCTTTCTAAACTCAGCCACAAAGTCATGTGACTGATTTTTCGCCCTGTTTCGTTGGTTAAACGCAATGATCACAAGCACCACCATGGTAACTGGGACATGTAGTTTTTAATTCAGATTGAATTATAACTGTACGTACTGTAGCGGCGAGGCTTATTAATAAGACAGAATTAAGTGTTGCTGTGCTTTCCCAAATGAGGCCCCATCTCCCTCTTCATCTCTGTGGTGCAGTAACAGAGAAGCTATTCATGCAGACTGATTTAAAGATGTTTTCTTTTGATAAGGTACAGCTCCCAAATGGGGATGCACTTAGCTAAGCCTGGCTATCATGATCAATGGTCATCCATTGGCGCCTAAAGGTCTGCAAGATTCCAAGAGAGAGCCTCATCCAAGTGGTCTACAACCCCAAGGTCAACATCACCAGAGCACCGTCGCAAGCTGAACAGCAAAGCCTGGCATAGAGCCAGAGAGCGCGGATTAGACAGCAACAAGCCTGCAACTGCTTTGTGCCCGCAGGAGATCTGAATCCCCAGAGATTGGATGAGTATTCAACTTCACTGCATGACAGCTCGAGAATTCAATTGTTATCCCAACCAGTTGATATCAATTTAATTCCTAAGAGTTATGTACTTGTTTTGAGTATCTAGTGTAGAAGTTATAACCAAGTTCATTTACGAAACGGTCTAAATGAATGATATACTGAACGTATGTCCTCTTGATATATGTAACTCTTTGTAACTGACTGAATATATACCTTTTGTATTCTGATAACCCTCTCGATAAGATCTGTTAGGTTTACATGCATATTCTATGTATTAATAAATGTATCCTCGTGTATTAGTACCTGTGTGTGTGCGTTGTTTGAGTTATGTCGCATGGTTGGATTCTAAAGCCATCAAAAGAATCAACTTTGTGATTTACTGCTATAATGAATAATTGTCTCAGTAAATCCCAAATCCTACAGAACTAGTGCCTTCAGAGAGCACACTACAGATGTTACCTATTTATCGTTGAACAGGATGTATGTGATGTGGCGACTAGGTTCAATTTTGTATCCTCTTTAAAAGATTAAGGATTGGGGTGAGTGTGATTTACCACCCTTTCAGCTAAGAACCCGACGTGCGGACCGTTTAAGCTGCATAGACTCGGTCGTTTAACTCTTCTCCATTAGCAGGGTTAAGGTTAAAGAAAAAAACATTGCTGACCTCTTTTTTTTTTGCCAGCCGCGAGCGCTGATTAGCAAGGTTTGTATTTCATGTTTTGCAAGTTGCATCCATTTTAAGAAAAACAAGTCGTTCAAGACAGGAAATGAATGCTTGCATTTAATTAAGTCTAGCCGTAGGCGGTTGTCCATAATGACCAGTTCTGTTTGAGAAGACAGAACAAAAAAGGCACCGCTGGGATTCAGAGCCAGGGTCTCCTGTTCACTAGGCAGGCGCTTTAAGCAACTAAGCCACGGCGCCCCAGGAGCACTGTCCTTTTGCAGCCACTTGGACACACCACTCAGACACATCTGCATTCGGTGTGTGCTCCGCCTGCTCGCTGAGCAAGTTGCCACCTTTACATACAATAGCAACATCAACACCAAGAGAAAGGGTGACAAATGGCTTTTATCTGGAACTTTTCATGTCCAAGGAGCTCGATGTGCTTTCTGTGTACAACAGGGCCACTGATCTCCACACTGGCCATTGAACCACAGCAGTGGCTTGCTGGCTTGACATCTCCCAAGGAAAATGTTGAAATCGCATGTGGAACAGGAAAATGACCCTCGAGTACGAGGGAAAAAAAAGAAAAAGATCATCTGGAGCGCGCCAACCCATGTCCGGACAGCCCACTTCTGTCGACGAGGTGGCTGAGTGGTTAAGGCGATGGACTGCTAATCCATTGTGCTCTGCACACATGGGTTCAAATCCCATCCTCGTCGCTCTCCATGTCTGACACGTGTGCCCGTTTGGCATTGGCCATCCTGTCGTTTGCTCCGGTTCTAGAGCTGTGCATTTTCTAGCGGTGGCTGAACATGGTATAGTAGGCTAACGTCGGTATCGAGCAGTAACAGTAATGGTATTTACGTGCCGCTGCTGCCAAGTAGCTCTGGTTTGAGACCGCGTTTTCACTTACTTGCAACGCAAACAGAGAAAGCGATTTTTGACAGTCTCTCGAGAGACTGCGCTAGGTGTTTAGGGATAGACTTTGTCAGTTCCCCCTGGGATGGTGGCCTCTCAAATAGTTTGTGATTCCTCTAGACGTTTATACAGTAGAAGCCTGCTTCGTGGCTTAAATCCAAGCTAAGGAAACGAGTTAGAGGTCTGATGCAGAACTGCGAATTCAATGAAGGGGAACACTACAGTACATTGCACTGTATGTGTGAGGAAAGCTGCCCCCTACTGTTCCTTGTCGACCGAACAGAGGACTGTAAAGGATACCGCTAAGAAACTTTAGGATGCTGGTTGGAATCCAGCTCCAAAGTAGCCCCTTTGGGTGTTATGTCATCAAAAAGTAAGAACAGCGAATCTCCATTTGATCAAAAGCGCAACAGAACTGTTTTCCGTGGAGCAGGTTTCAGACCCGTAGACCTGTTTTATTTGTAGGGCAGGGCGCATTCCCAAACGCGAATCTCCTGTTTTAGAAATGCTTTGGGCGGCGTGAAGTGAAAATAAGAAGTGGGCTCCAGATGCACATGGAAGCAATCAAGTGTTTCATCCGAGCTGTTTCAAAGACTGCTCAACAGCTTTCCTTTTACAGAGGCCCAACGATTAATGATGGGGGTGCACCCTTCAATGTGCCTTACGACTCTAGGGAGTGATTGAGACGATTCGTAGCGTGTGTTCATTTCCCTCTATTCCCCCTGTTGCAGTGGTAAGACGGTGTGCATTCTGACAGCAATCTCTTTCAAAAAATGATTTTACCTTATCGCGGCTTTGCCCTTCTTGCCTCTTTGGACAATATCTCCATCTTGTGGTCGTTGTTGGTAATGTCTTCTTATGCCCTTTTTTATTTAAATTCTCTATTAGTTGATTATAGAATCTCTACAATGGAGTTGAAAACATCAGTTTTATAGCAGACAATATGACATTATTTATAGTCCAATTAGAAACTTATTACCCTGTTTTTAACATAATAACAAATTAAAATTGATTAAAACTAAGTTTGGAACACCAGGGAACATAACGAATGATTTTTAGGAAAACCATGAGGTTCTCTGTGTCCGATGCCTGCAAGGGGAGAAAGCTAGAATCCTTTGATTTTTTCAAAATTTGAAAATAAACATCATATAACAACTGCTTTCATTCCTAGGAATGAAAAATAACAATTTTTGAAGACATAGTAGTTTCTAAAACACTACAATAAAGTTAAAAACATCAGTTTTATATTACATTATTTTTAGTGAAATTAGTCATTTTTTGCACTATTTTTAATAAAATATCTAATTAAAAGTGATTAAAATTAAGTTTGGAACAACAAGGAACACAAAAAAAAAGATTTTTAGGAAAACCATGAGGTCCTCTGTGCCCGATGCCTGCAAGGGGAGAAAGCTAGAATCCTAAAAAAAAGTTATCAATTCTAGAGCCTAAGAGGAAAACAAGACAAATGTATATCTCCAAATAATTTTATGTGCTTCAGAAGAGCCCAGGAAAGTTTTTTGCATACATGAAACCACGCCCGTTTGCACATAAGCAGACATGGTTGCACACACGACTGCATGAAAGCACACGTGCATGCGAAGTCATCCTGTTGAGCATTTGAAAAGCCGCACCACGCCGCACTTGAAATAGCTCTTACATTAGTGGTAGACGCAGGAATCGCCGTTTTATTTACGCTCTTACCAACGCGATGGAAAGCAAAACAAAGCAAAGCAGAGCAAAACAAAACGAACAAACGAAAACCCTCACGTCCCGCACTTGCATATAACGCTGTTACGTGCCCAAGCGGTATTGTACGTCATCCTAGCACTGCACCCTGGGGCGTAAGGTATATGGGAACGAGCACACGCCACGAATCGTCTCGAATCACTCACTACAGCTGTAAGGCGCCTTGAAGCGTGCACCCCCAACATTCTTCTTTGCGCATCTGTGAAAGGTAAACTCTTGAGCAAACTCTGAACCAGCTCTAAGGAAACTAATCTGATTAGATGTTACTTTGACTCATCTTTTTACTCTCAGTGCTGGATTGCTCAAACTCCAGCTAGGGTTAGGTTTAACATTCCCACACTATTTAGACACTTTGTTTACGCTCAGTGCTGGATTTTTGGAACTTCAGGACGAGTGGGAATTTTCTCCTATCTGTCAATTCTGTTTTGTTTTGGAGACTCTTGGCTGCCTATGTTGTACAGTGCAGCGTGAATGAAACATTTTCCAAAACTGTGTCAGCTCAAAAGTTGTAAGAAAACCTCTCCAGCTGCTTTAACTCTCTTCATTTTTGTCATTTAATGTGACAATCGATGTATAACAGGAGCCTCACATATGCAAATGGTGAGGCTCCAGTTCGACACCACTTTACAGTATATGACAAAAGCATGGCAGACTGTGCCGGACCGGCAGATAATGTCCGCTTATTTTTACCATATTAAACATTGGAAATCCTCCCACTTGCATTTGTGACACTTGATTTTGGCTCCACCTAAGACACTCTTAAATCTTCAAACACTTTTCTCTTCTCCCGCAACACTCTTGTCTGTCGGCACTGTGTGGCAGCATTGCATGACAACCCATTTCACCACGGAAAGGAACCTAACAGCTTTGGTAAGAGAGGAGAAAAGGACCTGGCCCGTACGGGGATCGAACCCGCGACCTTGGCGTTATTAGTACCACGCTCTAACCAACTGAGCTAACCGGCCTCATGACAGTGCTCCTCTCTGTGCTGCAAAAAATCAAACTCAGGGAATTTCTTTTGTCCTCCTTTGAATAGAAAGCCGTGTAATTCAGTGTACGGGCTTTCTCGTGCAGTTTCATGGTTCTTGTAACCCAAATCCTACACTGGCCTGAAGTGCCCCCCCATTTCACAGCATTTTTCAGCTGATTTAAAATGTACCTAAAGGAGAAGCATTATTGAAGACCATCAATTACCAAGAGCTTTTGTCAAAGGTTTTGGTGGTCATTTTTAATGACCACAGAGCACTATGACCTCGGTTTTACATCTCATCCAAAAGACAGCGCCCTTTTACAACACAGCTTCTCGGTCACTATATTGGGAGATTGGGACCTGCACAGACCTCAGAGTGAGCGCCTCCCCGCTGGCCCCATTAACACCGCTTCCAGCTGGAAGCTTTGTTTTTCCCTGTAGCTCACCCTCATCCAGGTACTGACCTGGCTCACACCTGCTTAGCTTCAGTGGGTTTTCAGTTGCGAGTTGCAAAAGTTGGGATGCAAGTGATGGAGCCGTTTGCTGCAAAAGCCACTGCATTGGCCAGGAATCAAAACCAAGCCTCCTGCGTGGCAGGCGAGAGTTCTAACAATGAACCACCAATGCTCAGTGCCTGTACCTTCAAAAAAGACGCTTTTTTGGTGCTCTGTGCAAAAAGCGTCGACATCTGCTTCCAGCTGCAAAATGCCATCCGCAGACGCTGTGAATTTATTTATTTAGACACCGCTCAGAATCCCCTGTAAGATTCTCCTTCAATTCCGTTTTGCAGTGCTTTAGCTCTTTCAAAAGGCTTCGCTTTGCTAGTCACAATCCAAGGCTCGTGACAGCATCTGAAAACACTCGCCACTGCGTTGGCCAGGGATCGAACCTGGGTCAACTGCTTGGAAGGTAGCTATGCTCACCACTATTCCACCAACACACACCCGCCAGAGCCCTCCAGGACACCACCAGAGAATGCTCACGATTTCGGAAGCTGTCTCCGGGACGTGCTGATTCCACACATCCTGAATAAATCATGATATTGTTAGTTGCTGTAGCTAGACGTTCAAATGAGTTTCATGGCCAGATGGACTGTTTCCTCCAGCGGTATAGTATTGCAGTGAGACAGCACGATGCCTGCAAGACTATGTCACGCTAAACGCCACAGATTGTGTTTGTCCGTTCGTGTCAGTCATCCTGCAGCCACGGGAAGTGGGACACAAACATCCCGCAATGCTTTCAAGACGTTAGGATTTGTTTGTGCAACATCCGAGAAGAGTACTTGTGGCTTGAATGTGAACTGTACGTGCCCGCCCCCTTTCCTCTGTAGTGCATGAGTTCCTCCCGGCATGCCCTTCGTCATTGTTCTGTCATCTTGTATTTAAAGGGTTGTATTTCTGCTGCTGAAAAGAATCAACGGGTTTCTTTGTTCCCAACGGAGCCCTTGTCTGTCATGAAATTCTTCAAAACCTCAAGCTAGAAGAAGACGACAAATATGAAGCGTTACAGCAACGACATGCCATGAGACGATTGATAACGATTTCCATAGGATCCCCGCGGTTGCCTGGCAACCGTCAGCTTTGCGCAGTGGCAGTATCGTAGCCTGTGAGGGTTAGCCGAGGCGTGATTATTGCTAGTTGAAAACTTTTCCCAATACCCCGCTTCCGCCGGTTTGCAATACAATCGGCGAAAGCAATTTTGGACAGTCTCGTTAGAGACTGAGCAAGGTGTTTAAAGACAGATTTGGTCATGGTGACATCATGGTAGAAAGAAGCGAGCTTGTTCCCAGTGGGCATTGATTCGTCGAATATACGTATATTTACGGCGAACGTACGGCTATACGTATATATACGTCGCCTCAACGTCGAATTGCAACCGTAAAATTGACGACATTAACAAACGCATATATAACGTCGAAAACACATCTAACACAGTGCCTGAGGCTTTTTACTGTATGTATCGTGTGTGCCGCAACTAGGAGTATACGGCACTCTGCACAGTGTACGAAGTAAATTATTTTCGCAGCAATTAATTTACACGTGTATAATAAATATAGTAAATATAATAAATTAATTACTGCGAAAATAATTTACTTCGTACACTGTGCAGAGTGCCGTATACTCCTAGTTGCGGCACACACGATACATACAGTAAAAAGCCTCAGGCACTGTGTTAGATGTGTTTTCGACGTTATATATGCGTTTATTCATGTCGTCGATTTTACGGTTGCAATTCGACGTTGATTATACGAACCCAGCATATTTTCCGGTTATATACCACAATGCATTGCTAGTATTCGTTGGTCACCATTTTGGACACGTTTTTCAAACGTAGAAGTATATCCGCAAATATCTCAGATATCCTCTTTTGACGAGTAAGTATGAACAATAATAATACTATCTGAATACATACAGATCTTTCTTAATATTATTTTGATTAAAATAGTATGTGAATAAGCAAAAAAATGGCACATAAAATAGTGTGAATGGGGAAGATGACACAAAATCGTTTTGCCGTTTCTCTTATTCTTATTCTATGTTGTACTTTCAAACTTTGGGTACTCTTTAATTAGGACAGACTTTATTGCTCAACTGCTATGATGCAAGCCAAATTTTATACATTTATTTCAGCTTTGAGCTTAGTAAACCGTTCATTTTTTAGATTATACTAAAGAAGATATTAATCATCATTTATTTGGGA
The DNA here is from genome assembly GCF_059453375.1 of Lepisosteus platostomus. Lineage (NCBI taxonomy): Eukaryota > Metazoa > Chordata > Actinopteri > Semionotiformes > Lepisosteidae > Lepisosteus > Lepisosteus platostomus. The sequence continues at coordinate 1,032,858 of NW_028291660.1, read as the reverse complement.
AGTAATATTATATAATTTTCTCCTAGCTGCGGTGCTGAAGTCCCACCCTACATCAACAGAAAAAGAAATAAAGGAGCACGCAATGTGTTACTTGAAGAATGCATATGCAAGGCAGGGGGCCAGGAGATCTGGACTCTGAAAATAATAGGTTTTTGGTTCTAACTGTTAGGACAATTAGACAGGGTTTGCAAACAGTGGACAAAAATCGTCTTAACTTCCATTGTAATATTTTTTTTTCTTGGAAATATAGAAGTTGTACATTTTAAAATGTATATTTGAATCAAAATGTGGTTTTGAGTTAGTGTGTTAATGTAATTAGTTTTGTGTTTGTCATTACTATACTGTATATTGCCATGTTACCAGAATTTGTAGCTGAAGTTTAAGACTAGTTGTGTTTTTATGATTATTGCCCATATGTTGATTGTTGATTGATTGTATACAATGTATAATTTGAAATACATATGTTTCAGGTGTGAATGTGTATTTTCAGAATACATTTCTAAACCTAATCATTGGCTTGTTTTACTTGTTTCTACACCTATAAAATCTATCTTTGATGTATAATAGACCTCTACCCATATACGTATAATAGACCTCTAATGTTATCCGTATAATAGACCTCTAACCATATACGTATAATAGACCTCTAAAGTTATCCGGAACTCCAACCATATATGTATAATAGTCCTCTAAATTTATCCGTATAATAGAACTCCAACCATTTATGTATAATGAACGTCTAAATATAGACGTATAATTGACGTTTAACTTTAGACGTATATTAGAATTTCATTCTAGACGAATTGTAGACCACATTTAGACGTCTAAGATATGCGTTTATTAGACGTATATTATACGTCTTTTGCCCACTGGGTTACGTCTCAACAGAAACGCTCTTTAGCTCTTTCAGCTTTATGCAGAGAACATCGTCTGTCGAGATCACTTTTGAGTCAGCGCGAAACGCCGTGTGCTGTCAGTTTGATTTCATATTGCTCGTGGCGGCGCCCGGCTTTTGTCTGTCAAACGTTAGGTTGCACTTCTTCATGCTGCATCGTCGGCATGAGTGGAGCTTTATAAACGTCTGTACTTACTGCGCCCCATAAGAAATCGTTTGTCCCCATTCAAAAGAGATTGTGCGATGTCCTGCAGCAAACCTTTGACAGTTTGAAAAGAGGAATTTATTCTGCTTCCTGTGCGTGCAGTAGTTACAAAGTTGAACGCCTTTACACGATCTGCTGCAGTTTTCAGTGGGCGGGCTTTGTCAAATGGCTTGGAAAAACGCACTGTGTTTCGGCTCGGGAAACATCATGAGCAGTGTCCTGCATGTTTTCTGTGTATAGCTGTCTTTTAACGCATACAGAATTCATTCGAAATCATTGATTTCTCCAATTAACAAGGGTCCCTTAAAGGATGAGTCAAAGTAACGTCTAATCGGATTAGTTTCCTTAGAGCTGGTTCAGAGTTTGCTCAAGAGTTTACCTTTCACAGATGCGCAAAGAAGAATATTGGGGGTGCATGCTTTAAGGCGCCTTACAGCTGTAGGGAGCGATTCGAGACGATTCGTGGCGTGTGCTCGTTCCCATATACCGTACGCCTCGGGGTGCAGTGCTAGGATGACGTACAATACCGCTTGGGCACGTAACGGCGTTATATGCAAGTTCGGGACGTGAGGGTTTTCGTTTGTTCGTTTTGTTTTGCTCTGCTTTGCTTTGTTTTGCTTTCCATCGCGTTGGTAAGAGCGTAAATAAAAAGGCGATTCCTGCGTCTACCACTAATGTAAGAGCTATTTCAAGTGCGGAGTGGTGCGGCTTTTCAAATGCTTGCGGGCATTTCTCTGTTGTTGATTCTTTTTTTGTGTGTAACAAAGTGGCATTTTCATGTCCGGACGGGGAGACTTTATCATTCCGACATGAAGCCACCCTTAAGTCCTCTGAGGCGTGTCTGTCTGCAAGGCTTGTATTTTGGAAATGTTTTTTTGAAACGGAGAACGACTTTGAAATAGGCTTCCGCCGGCGGCTCGCGATCCAGGTAAGATTGTAGCAAGAACGCAGCGGCGGTGGGGCTTGCTGTAGTCGTGGCCGAGTGGTTAAGGCGATGGACTAGAAATCCATTGGGGTCTCCCCGCGCAGGTTCGAATCCTGCCGACTACGTTGTCCGCCTCCAGTCGGTGTGTTCCGGCGCAAGCAAAGAAGCGCGCCTCCTTGCTGTTCCTGGTGGTTTTAAAACGCCCAATCGCTTAAACCCGCTGCCTTGGAAATAAGTTCTTCAGCGTCCGCGAATGACATTTTGCAGCTGGAAGCAGATGTCGACGCGTTTTGCACAGAGCACCAAAAAACCGTCTTTTTTGAAGGCTCAGGCACTGAGCATTGGTGGTTCAGTGGTAGACTTCATGCCTGCCACGTGGGAGGCTCGGGTTCGATTCCCGGTCAATGCAGTGGCTTTTGCAGCGAGCAGCTCCATCACTTGCATCCCCTTGCAACTCGCAACTGCAAACCCACTGAAGCTAAGTAGGTGCGAGCCAGGTCAGTACCCGAATGAGGGTGAGCTACAGGGAAAAACAAAGCTTCCAGCTGGAAGCGGTGTTAATGGTGTCGGCGGGGGGGCACTCACCCTGAGGTCTGTGCGGGTCCTAATGCCCCAGTATAGTGACGGAGATGCTGTGTTGTAAAAGGGCGCTGTCTTTTGGATGAGATGTAAAACCGAGGTCACAGCGCTCTGTGGTCATTAAAAATGACCACCAAAACCTTTGACAAAAGCTCTTGGTAATTGATGGTCTTCAATAATGCTTCTCCTTTAGGTACATTTTAAATCAGCTGAAAAATGCTGTGAAATGGGGGGGCACTTCAGGCCAGTGTAGGATTTGGGTTACAAGAACCATGAAACTGCACGAGAAAGCCCATACACTGAATTACACGGCTTTCTATTCAAAGGAGGGCAAAAGAAATTCCCTGAGATCGATTTTTTGCAGCACAGAGAGGATTGATGTCGTGAGGCCGGTTAGCTCAGCTGGTTAGAGCGTGGTGCTAATAACGCCAAGGTCACGGGTTTGAGCCCCGTACAGGCCAGGTCCTTTTCTCCTCTCTTACCAAAGCTGTTAGGTTCCTTTCCGTGGTGAGATGGGTTGTCATGCAACGCAGCCACATAGTGCCGACAGACAAGAGTGTTGCGGGAGAAGAGAAAAGTGTTTGAAGATTTAAGAGTGTCTTAGGTGGAGCCAAAATCAAGTGTCACAAATGCAAGTGGTTGGATTTCCAATGTTTAATATGGTAAAAATAAGCAGAAGTTATCTGCCGGTCCGGCACAGTCTGCCATGCTTTTGTCATATACTGTAAAGTGGTGTCGAACTGGGTGTCGATCTGGAGCCTCACCATTTGCATATGTGAGGCTCCAGTTATACATCGAGTGTCACATTAAATGACAAAAATGAAGAGAGTTAAAGCAGCTGGAGAGGTTTTCTTACAACTTTTGAGTTGACACAGTTTTGGAAAATGTTTCCTTCACGCTGCACTGTTCAACATAGGCAGCCAAGAGTCTCCAAAACAAAACAGAATTGACAGATAGGAGAAAATTCCCACTCGTCCTGAAGTTGCCAAAATCCAGCAGGTGGATTTTGGGAACGGCATACAGACCCCTGACACAAGTGGTCTGTGCCAGGGGTCTGTATGCCGTTAACCATGCCGCCATACCAGTAGCACCACCACAGTCTTAAAGGAAACCGGTGTAACAACATGTCCGGGTAACTTGTTCCATTCACCCGCAGCTCTTTGTGTAAGGATGTGCCACATATGTGGCGTTTTTCACACAGCAGCTGTATCGACGAGCGGTGAAAAAAGTGTGGTGGAAACGTCGGACCCTAAGGTGGTGACTGCATCGGAGACGGCTGTTAAGACACTGACCAAAACCAAACGTGTCAAGCCTTCGGAGAGAAATAATAACACGCCTAAAGACTTGGTGTTTGGTGATGTGGGAGACTCAGTGCGGTATATTGCACAGTTAGTATCAAAGGTGGGCACTAATGAGGTGGATAAAAAGCGGGGTTTAGAGAATCTAAGAGCCGCTTTAGCAAGTGTACATTCAGTGTTTCCAAAACCGATCCAGGTTTACGCCGCTAGACTCTTAGACGTTTTTTCTAAAGAAGATGCTGATCTAACCTCTGGATTTCGTTACCTGATAATGCTATTTCATGGTGCACTGGCGAAGACCCACCGGGATAAATGACTAAACATGTGCATGGTGCAGTCCAGAGAATATTGGATGAACTTTCTCCAAACATCGGGGCGAATGATTTTGTACAGCTGCGTTTGACTGCGGGTGGTTTTAACAAACCCTTGTTCTCACGCAGGAGACAACCCGGAGAATTAAATGCTGCTGATTTTTTAAGCCACATCTCAGACCTCTTACAGAGCCACACAGAAATTCTCACCGATGACAGCCTCCGATTAGTGGTGACGATAGTTAGGAATATGCAGGGGGGTGCCCGTCGAAGATTTAAATCCGTTCTGGGTAATTGCTCAGAAAAAAGCGCACCTTATCGACTTACATTACACGGGCGGTAATCTGTGTTTCACCAGGAGTGTGTACGGTTTGTTGAATGAAGGTTGTACCAATGGGGAAATGTTACAGGGCGCTAAACGAATGCACAAAGAGTTGGGTTTTTCAGAGAATCAGAAAATGAGTTTGTCAGACATTACCGCTTTTGAAAAACATTTAAAGGTGGTCATTAAAATTTTGTACCACGACCAGGGTGATTGAAAATATTTTACAACGGGGCCCACACCACCTAATTCTAAAATACTTTTTGTTCTACTGCATGAAGAGCATTTTTATGGGGTTTTAAATATTAAAGCTTTTGTGGGGGCGGCATATTTTTGCACTAACTACCATGCGGCGTATAGCCACAAGAACGCACACGCCTGTGTTAAAGCTTGTAAAACCTGTTTAGATCCCCAGTGTTGCGAAATTGATGCAGAAATTCAGAATTGCCCGGCCTGTAAGGTCTTTTGTCGTAGCTCTCAATGTTTGGCGAGACACTTTCGGAATGCAGCGACGGGTGTTAGTAAGTGTGAGCGCAGGGTCTTTTGTGAGAAATGTGAGGTTTATAACCTCTCTAGTCACAAATGTAAAGAGAAACTGTGCTCGCATTGTAACAACGTGATCGACACCCCTGACACACATTTGTGCTACATACTGCCTTTGGACAACCCCAAAATTTCAAACAAGTACATTTTTTTTTACTTTGAATGCATGCAAGAAACGGGGACACACATACCAAATTACATCCATGCCCTTCATATTAACAATAAACGAAGCTGGGAATTTTATGGTGAAACTTGTCTAAAGGATTTTGTGTGTAAATTTATCGATAGACGTTTCAAAAACCATACATTCATATCGCACAATGGCAAGGGATATGACAATTACCTAGTAATCAGACAGTTGTAAGATGAAAAGATGGACGTTGAACTAATTAATCAGGGTGGTAAGATAATGTGTATGACCGTAAAAGCTCTGAACATCAGATTTATCGATTCTTTAAACTTTCTACCTATGAAATTAAGCAAACTGTCGGCCGCCATGGGGTTCCCCGGGGGTAAGGGTCATTTTCCACACTTGATGAACACTTCAGAAAACCAAAATTATGTCAGCCCGATGCCGCCGCCAGAACTTTACGGCGTTAACTACATGCTGCCGAGGGAGAAAGCCGAGTTTTTGGTTTGGTATGAAGAATGCAAGGGAAGTGTGTTTAACTTACAGAGAGAGTTGAGACGTTACTGCCAGTTGGATGTGGCAATTCTAAGAGAAGGCTGTGTCAGGTTTTGGGACGAGGTCATGAATATGACCAGACAGACACGCGTGACTGAGTCAGGGGCCGCCTGCGTTGTGTGCATCGACCCCTTTCAGTTTGTGACCATCGCTAGTGTCTGCATGGCCATGTTCAGACTTATGTTTTTACAGGAAGAGACGATAGCGTTGCTACCCCATGACAATTACCACCACCAGCAAAAACGATTTTCTACACCCAGCATTCAGTGGCTTATGTACATCGAACACACAGAGCCCGTTAAAATCCAACACGCGTTAACCACGGCCGGTGAGTTCAAGGTTGGTCAAAGCTGAAAGCTCAAAGCTGAAATAAATGTATAAAATTTGGCTTGCATCATAGCAGTTGAGCAATAAAGTCTGTCCTAATTAAAGAGTACCTAAAGTTTGAAAGTACAACATAGAATAAGAATAGAGAAATGGCAAAACGATTTTGTGCCATCTTCCCCATTCACACTATTTTTATGTGCCATTTTTTGCTTATTCACGTACTATTTTAATCAAAATAATATTAAGAAAGATCTGTGTGTATTCAGATAGTATTATTATTGTTCATACTTACTCGTCAAAAGAGGATTGCTGAGATATTTGCGGATATACTTCTACGTTTGAAAAACGTGTCCAAAATGGTGACCAACGAATACTAGCAATGCATTGTGGTATATAACCGGAAAATATGCTGGGTTCGATATTTTCTCAACGTATGCGTTTATTAATGTTGTCGATATTATGGTTGAAATTTAACATTGATAATACATCACGGCTATGTGCCCCCTGCTATGTGCTGATGTGCAATTTTAACGCATGCAGTTAGTAAGGATCGTACTGTTGTATGGTATTATATATAATGACATTATGGAATAGGATGGGGACAGGCCTGGCATCACGGGGGGAGGGAGGAGTGTTGCCCCTTCAGTTTTGGGCAAAAAGATTTACCTAACTTAATTTGCGCCCTAAAAAAATAGTTGTACTTGGTCAATGGTCAGACAACACTAAATGACACGAACAGTCACTCAGTCTGTTTGATGGGCAGGAGGGCTATCCGTCCAGGAACTGCACATATCAGTGTCGTTATTGAGTGTCAACATTACGATCCTGTTTGCTCAGGTGGACCGATTCCTTGCAGTAGTTTATCATTATACTTAAAATCTTTATATAACTAGGACTAGTTATAGCAGTCTGTGCTTTCTGTTGGTTTTACAACATTTTTTTCTTAACGATTCAGAACGTCCATGTAGCTGCAAAAATGAACGCTTATGGTACTTTTCGCTCCAGGCAATACAAACCGTGAGAGTGACGAAAAATGTGAAACTGAACTTCATCGCAAATACCAGATTGCTAGTCGTTATCTTCTATCATGAAGCACTAATCAATGGCATAGCTGCGAGATTTCATTTGGGTAGCTGCACCCTACAGCTCCGTTTCAACCGAAATATCACCCCCCCCCCTCAGAATTTCAGACGCCCCCCTACAGATTTTTCCCCGGGCACCGCGCACTGATGGGGGACAGGGTGTCCAGGAAATGGTATCAACTTTTCTCAAGAAAATAAAAATAGAAACTCTATAGGCACTCAAACATTTTACTGTTTTTTTTTCAGGCAGTAAATTACGTAAATTACTGCTTCGACACGTAATGGCATTATAATCAAGTGCAGGAGCTGAGGGCTTTTGTTTTGTTTCGTTTTCCATGGCGTTCGTAAGCACGCAAATCAAAGGCAATTCCTGCGTCTAACACGAATGTAAATGCTTTTGAAAGTGCAGTGTGGTGCAGCTTGTAAAATCCTTGTCCACATTTGTGGTTTGTTGATGTTTTTCTGTCTGCCAAAGTTGCATTTTGACATCCAGACGGGGAGACTTTATCATTTGAACGTGAAGCCAGCCTTAAACCCTCTGAGGCGTGTCTGTCTGCCGGCACGTATTTTGTGAAAGGTTTTTTTTTTTAACTGAGAGCGACTTTGAAAAAGTTTCCGTAGCCACCTCGCACTCCGTGTTAGATTATAGGAGGAATGCGGCGGCGGCGAGCTCGCTGTAGTCGTGGCCGAGTGATTAAGGCGATGGATTCAAAATCAATTGGGGACTCCCCGCGCAGATTTGAATCCTGCCGACTACGGCGTCTGCCGCATGTCGCCTTGTGCCTGCGCGGCAAAGACGAAGTGCTGCTTCTCCTTTCCTGGTACTATAAGAACGCTAAATCGCTTGGCTCTGCTGTCATGGAAATAAATTCTTCAGATAACCACACATTTTGCGTTCGCACCTCTGGTGCTCTACTTATGCCTTTGAAAACCTAATGAATAAAGCTGAAAGAACCGACACAATATGTAGGTGCTCGTAAAGCACGCAGTAAAGAACTGTTAACAGCAAAGGTTTCAGTGGGTTAACTGAGGAGAAGGCGTGATCGCTAATTGTTGACTTTGTATTTGGTGTTAGAAACACTCTTACTGTGCATGACGTGCAACAAATGTAGCCACAGAAATTGCATCACGCTTTCATGTATGCTATCGCAGACACCAACGTTGCCTAGATAGAAAACCGAAATAGCCGTGGGTTTGCTTGCTGGTCTGAAGGATCTCTCTTCGAATCTCTATCATTTGTCAATGGAAGTAAAAGGCGCTGCAATTTCATACGTTCAGAATGAAACCCGCAGCTGTTGTTCGACTTTATTTCTTGACTAATTACAACTGAGTGTCGCATGAGCAGTTACGTAAACTTGTCTGGTATATTTGAACAAAAATGCCGTTCTTCAATTAAAACTAACAGTACATTGTCAGGGACATTCAGTTCTATACAAACAAGAGACAGACAAGATAATATTTCTACCTTTCATGTGGACTACGTGTTGACTTACTGATCGGAATAATTGAAAAGTTCGGGTTCATAGCCGATGCAGTGCATGCTAATTAGAACAGCAAAGCTGAGCTCTCAGCACCGTACTGAGCCCAGGTGTTTTTCTAAAGCTGTCAGGTGCAGTTCATTTACATGAAGGAAATCTCTTACTGGGTACTATTACAATGCAGTAAGTAGCACAGACTACTTAGGGAGTAGCCCGATGCATTTAAAAACAACCCGAGCCAGGCAGGAGTCGAACCTACAATCTCCTGATCCCTAGTCAGACGCGTTATCCAGTGTGATACTGCAGGACTGTAACCCAGTGAGATCAGCACTGCAACTAGTAAAATATTACCCCCGGTCCATTCTTTTCCAAAAGTGAGAAACACCTGTTTTCTACATTTTGTCTGTTTTAAAACATTATCTTCCAAAGCATCATAAAATTGTCCCTTCTTCCAGACTCTACTTCTCTCTTGTAGTAGTACAGCAGACCTTTCCAGGTGAGCAGATCACAGAGTCCGAAATGAGCTTCCTCCATCAAGCAAAGTACCTGAACATGACGCTGTCTTCATAAAAGCGCCCCTGTAATAAAGAAATTAAATCCGAAATCAAGAGGGCAGCACAGTGGGCAAAAGACGTATAATATTCGTCTATTAAACGCATACCTTAGACGTCTAAATGTGGTCTGCAATTCGTCTAGAATCTCTGCACTGTGTACTAAGTAAATTATTTTCGCAGTAATTATTTACATTAACGAAGAGCATAACGCGTGTACTGTATACACTGCAAGTACAACCCCCCTCTCTGCAGGAGTGCTGGCTGTGACGAATTGAAACGGTTTCACGGGTATTTTCAAAGTAGGAGGCGAGATTTCCAGCGAAAGACACCCCCCCTCAAAAACCCAGTAAATACAGTACTTACTAGTTAAAGGCTAGGCTCCCGACTACGGCGAAAGGAACCCTTCTTTCATTAGAAGACAATGAACATATTTTAGCCCTGAATGAATTAATAGCAAACATGGTTTACATAAAAGACATTTTTCCAAGAAAGTTTAGCCTTTGTCACTAATGAAACCACTAAATAAAGACATAAATATAAAAATCTTAAGATTTTTAAAATACATGACTTTGCTAAAATTTATTTGAAAATAAAAACAATTACAACCGCCAGGGGAGAGAGAGAACAGGGGAGGGATGTTTGGATTTGCATAAGGGGCGGGGCTATGGAAATTAGGTCTGTTTGGGAATGTGTAGTTACATTTTCTGGCTGTTTGTGAATTATCGTTGTTGAGTATGGAGTGTTGAGGTATTGATTTTGTGTAATGCTTTATGTTGAAAATTGAGGTTGATTTTGTTTATGATAAACAGGATAAACTGGGATGGGAGGAAGGTTTGGTTTTGCATAAGGGGCGGGATTATGATAATTGGAGGACTTTGCGAGAGTAAAATGGTTTGATTATTTGATTTTGTATTGTGGTTGTTATCTATGTTTTTGGTTGGTATTATGTTTATATGGTTGTTTTTGTTGGTTGGTTGTTATTATGGTTATTAATAATACGATCTATAGTTGAAATCTGAGCCTAAATAAAAAGAAAAAGCAAGTGATTAGGTTTATGAGCAATCTAATTACTTATTCGTTTAAAAAGCTATATAAAATAAAGTTTATTATTAATTTGCTGGACAGAGCGGTGAACATTATTATGCATGAGACAAAGATAACGATCCTGATCAGTTTAGAAATCTGTGTACGCTGTAAGGTTTTTACTTCTTAAACTTTTAAAATACACGTTTAGAATTGAAAGAAATCCTCTTCCTGGTATAGCACACCAGCACGTCTTTTTTCTCCAATCAGAGGGGTGTCAGATGGTGTCAGCCAATCACCATTCTGCGTTGGGTAGCAACGGGTGACTGTTCTCAGGCGGAAGATGTAAACAGCTTAATGTTCGTGTTAAATAATTTTTTTTAATTAAAATTCATTCTATACAGCAATCGCATATTTGGGTACCGTTTCATAAAACTTTCATGCTTAAAATGTTTAGGGAGAAATGGAAGACTGGTGTGTATTTTTTCTTTAAACTACCAAGACCAGCCATACACAGTACAGTTTACATACATACAGTAATGTTTATGTTCCTAAATTAATATCGTTTATGACCTTCAGATGCGTTATGCTCCTCTTCTTTTTATGCTCAGCTACTAAAATTTCCCTTTAGTGGTAAAATCCATATAAATATTCAAAACTAAGCGGATTAAAATGTGGACAGCAAAGACATTAAATGATTAAATCTTTGCACTACCAACCAATGCACCACGAGTGCCCCTGTCGGTCATTTTGGCCAGCCAATCACTTGTCCTGCGGTACCCTCCGGTGCCCCGCGGTGGCTTGTGGGTAGGTTACTGTACCGCGGGTTTTTACCGCGCATTTTGAATGGCTGCATCTATTAAACGCATACCTTAGACGTCTAAATGTGGTCTGCAATTCGTCTAGAATCTCTGCACAGTGTACGAAGTAAATTATTTTCGCAGTAATTAATTTACACGTGTATAATAAATATAGTAAATATAATAAATTAATTACTGCGAAAATAATTTACTTCGTACACTGTGCAGAGTGCCGTATACTCCTAGTTGCGGCACACACGATACATACAGTAAAAAGCCTCAGGCACTGTGTTAGATGTGTTTTCGATGTTATATATGCGTTTATTCATGTCGTCGATTTTACGGTTGCAATTCGACGTTGATTATACGTTGAGGCGACGTATATATACGTATAGCCGTATTTTCGCCATAAATATACGTATATTCGACGAATCAATGCCCACTGGGAAGGCGCATTGAAGGGTGCACCCCCATCATTAATCGTTGCGCCTCTGTGAAAGGAAAGCTCTTGAGCAGTCGTTGAAACAGCTCGGATGAAACACTTGATTGCTTCCATGTGCATCTGGAGCCCATTTCTTATTTTCACTTCACGCCGCCCAAAGCATTTCTAAAACAGGAGATTCGCGTTTGGGAATGCGCCCTGCCCTACAAATAAAACAGGTCTACGGGTCTGAAAGCTGCTCCACGGAAAACAGTTCTGTTGCGCTTTTGATCAAAGGGAGATTCGCTGTTCTTACTTTTTGATGACATAACACCCAAAGGGGCTTCTTTGGAGCTGTATTCCAACCAGCATCCTAAAGTTTCTTGGCGGTATCCTTTACAGTCCTCTGTTCGGTCGACAAGGGACAGAAGGGGGCAGTTTTCCTCACACATACAGTGCAATGTACTGTAGTGTTCCCGTTCATTGAATTCGCAGTTCTGCATCAGACCTCTAACTCGTTTCATTAGCTTGGATTTAAGCCACGAAGCAGGCTTCTACTGTATAAACGTCTAGAGGAATCACAAACTATTTGAGAGGCCATCATCCCAGGGGGAACTGACAAAGTCTATCCCTAAACACCTAGCGCAGTCTCTCAAGAGACTGTCAAAAATCGCTTTCTCCGTTTGCATTGCAAGTAAGTGAAAACGCGGTCTCAACCCAGAGCCACTTGGCAGCAGCGGCACGTAAATACTGTTACTGTCACTGCTCGATACCGATGTTAGCCTACTATACCATGTTCAGCCACCGCTAGAAACTGCATGGCTCTAGTTCTGGAGCAAACGACAGGAGGGCCAACGTCGAACGGGCACACATGTCAGACATGGAAACCGACGAGAGTGGGATTCGAACCCATACATGCAGAGCACAATGGATTAACAAGCCATCGCCTTAACCACTCAGCCACCTCGTCAACAGAACTGGACTGTCCCAACTGAGTTGGCGCGCTCCAGATGATCTTTTTCTTTTTTTTCCCTCGTACTCGAGGGTCATTTTCCTGTTCCACATGCGATTTCAACATTTTCCTTGGGAGATGTCAAGCCAGCAAGCCACTGCTGTGGTTCAGTGGCCAGTGTGGAGTTCAGTGGCCCTGTTGTACACAGAAAGCACATTGAGCTCCTTGGACATGAAAAGTTCCAGATAAAAGCCATTTGTCATCCTTTCTCTTGGTGTCGATGTTGCTATTGTATGTAAAGGTGGCAACTTGCTCAGCGAGCAGGCGGAGCACACACCGAATGCAGATGTGTCTGAGTGGTGTGTCCAAGTGGCTGCAAAAGGACAGCACTCCCGGGGCGCCGTGGCTTAGTTGGTTAAAGCGCCTGTCTAGTGAACAGGAGACCCTGGGTCTGAATCCCAGCGGACAACCGCTAGACTTAATTAAACACAAGTATTCATTTCCTGTCTTTAACATGACTTGTTTTTCTTAAAATGGATGCAACTTGCAAAACATGAAATACAAACCTTGCTAATCAGCGCTAGCAGCTGGCAAAAAAAAAAGAAGTCAGCAATGTTTTTTTTCTTTAACCTTAACCCTGCTAATGGAGAAGAGTTAAACGACCGAGTCTATGCAGCTTAAACGGTGCGCACGTCGGGTTCTTAGCTGAAAGGGTGGTAAATCACGCTCACCCCAGTCCTTAATCTTTTAAACAGGATACAAAATTGAACCTAGTCGCCACATCACATACATCCTGTTCAATGATAAAAAGGTAACATCTATCCTCACTCCAGAGTAAATCTCACGTTGAGGGCATATTTTTTTTCACTTTACCGTGAATCGGGCTCGGCTGCACAGAGGAGAGAGGACGGTGACAGGGGAGTCACACGCTGGCGGTTTGAATACGCGGAAGATCACTGAGGGATCCACAGTATATGGACCCTCCGTGCGCCATCAGTCCACACTCCGGACTCTGAATCCTGCCATCCGAGTTAAGATCTCGGCGGAACCTGAGGCGCAGTTCTTTCTTAAAACGTAATCTGGTGAGCATTTCTAGAATCGTACTTGTATAGATGCAGCCTTTAATGTGTTGCTAGGTTAAAATTGATGATTTCTTGAACTTCAGTAGGAAACTGCCCTCTTGATTTCGGATTTAATTTCTTTATTACAGGGGCGCTTTTATGAAGACAGAGTCATGTTCAGGTACTTTGCTTGATGGAGGAAGCTCATTTCGGACTCTGTGATCTGCTCACTTGGAAAGGTCTGCTGTACTACTACAAGAGAGAAGTAGAGTCTGGAAGAAGGGACAATTTTATGATGCTTTGGAAGATAATGTTTTTTTTTTTCTTTGAAATCGAAATGAATCAGAATATCAGTGCAAAAGACAAACTCTTGGTTTGGTTTAAAGAGATATGGTTTTAAAACAGACAAAATGTAGAAAACAGGTGTTTCTCACTTTTGGAAAAGAATGGACCGGGGGTAATATTTTACTAGTTGCAGTGCTGATCTCACTGGGTTACAGTCCTGCAGTGTCACACCAGGGCCAGTGGCGCAATGGATAACGCGTCTGACTACGGATCAGGAGATTGCAGGTTCGACTCCTATCTGGCTCGGGTTGTTTTTAAACGCATCGGGCTACTCCCTAAGCAGTCTGTGCTACTTACTGCATTGTAATCGTACCCAGTAAGAGATTTCCTTCATGTAAATGAACTGCACCTGACAGCTTTAGAAAAACACCTGGGCTCAGTACGGTGCTGAGAGCTCAGCGTTGCTGTTCTAATTAGCACGCACTGCATCGGCTATGAGCCCGAACCTTTCAATTATTCCGATCAGTAAGTCAACACGTAGTCCACATGAACGGTAGAAATATTCTGTTGTCTGTCTCTTGTTTGTATAGAACTGAATGTCCCTGACAATGTACTGTTAGTTTTAATTGAAGAACGGCATTAGTGTTCAAATATACCAGACAAGTTTACGTAACTGCTCATGCGACACTCAGTTGTAATTAGTCAAGAAATAAAGTCGAACAACAGCTGCGGGTTTGATTCTGAACGTATGAGATTGCAGCGCCTTTTACTTTCATTGACAAATGATAGAGATTCGAAGAGAGATCCTTCAGACCAGCAAGCAAACCCACGGCTATTTCGGTTTTCTATCTAGGCAACGTTGGTGTCTGCAATAGCATACATGAAAGCGTGATGCAATTTCTGTGGCTACATTTGTTGCACGTCATGCACAGTAAGAGTGTTTCTAACACCAAATAAAAAGTCAACAATTAGCGATCACGCCTTCTCCTCAGTTAACCCACTGAAACCCTTGCTGTTAACAGTTCTTTACTGCGTGGTTTACGAGCACCTACATATCGTGTCGGTTCTTTCAGCTTTATTCATTAGGTTTGCAAAGGCATAAGTAGAGCACCAGAGGTGCGAACGCAAAATGTGTGGTTATCTGAAGAATTGCTTTCAATGGCAGCGGGTCCAAGCGATTTAGCGTTTTTATAGTACCGGGAAAGGAGAAACGGCACACCGGGGTAAAGTTAGCTCGAAGTTCGAAAACGATTTTGGCACGCCTGTAGCGCTTTCACGAAACCTCTTAGAATTGCGAGAATGCTTGTTTTGTGTATAAAATACATTGTGGATGCTTTCTCAGCCTTTACTTTTTCGTTTTTATGACATTTTTTTGACCAAGCACGAATATTCTTTTGTCCATATCTTCGCAATGGAAGCACAGAACGCCGTCAAACCAAATGCATTTTAAAGACCACGACTTGTGGATATTTCCACACTCTTTACATCAAACTATCAGTGAGCTAATTATCTTTTTTTAAACCTCCGGTTTTTCATCGATGCGTAATTACGCACGAACTGGAACCCGGGGGACTGCTGTGTGCACACGTTCACAACGCGAGAAATACTGTTCAAATCGCTTCGTGCGAAAAACCCGTATATGACCATAGGAAGCAGAACAGCGCAGTCTCCCATTACCCAGACTGTAAGCACGGGAATAAAGCTTTGTTTGACTTCTGAAACCCTTCCTTTACGCCCTGTTTTCATTCAGGTAAGGGTCAACTATATTGAAAATACTACTGACAGCAGGAAGATTAAAATATTCTTTACTCAGCATCTTATTAAAAACAGCTCCCATGATGTTCAAACCGATTTTTTACACAGAACACTGACACAGCTTTGCATTCTGAATCTCTTTTTCTCATGCTTTTATTTAATATGGCACAATGCACTGGGATAGGGGTATTCTGTTCACAAACCAATAGCATTTAAACCACAGCACCCACAATGCTGCAAGTGTTTTGCACACTAAGCAGGTCCTCTGACTTTTTCCAGCTTTATTTTGGGTTGTGGAACCTTTCTTTATATTTTTTAGGATTTTCTGAAGATAACACTACAGGTGGGATGGGTGGGTTGTCTTCATGGCTCAATAGCATTTCAAATACAGCACCCACACTGCTGAAACCAAGTGTTTTACACACCAGACAGGCCCCCGAACCTCATACAACCTTACTGTGGCTGTGGCCCCTGTCTTTATTTTGTAATGAGTTTCTGAAGATAACACTACAGGTAATACACTGGGACAGGTGGGTCGTCTTCATGGCTCAATAGCATTTCAAATACAGCACCCACTCTGCTGAAACCAAGTGTTTTACACACCAGACAGGCCCCCAAACCTCATACAACCTTACTGTAGCTGTGGCCCCTTTCTTTAATTTTTTATGATTTTCTGAAGATTACACTACAGGTAATACACTGGGACGGGTGGGTCGTCTTCATGGCTCAATAGCATTTCAAATACAACAGCAACACTGCTGAAACCAGGTGTTTTACACACCAGACAGCCCCCAGAACCTTATACAACCTTGCTGTGGTTGTGGCCCCTTTCTTTATTTTTTTAATAAGAATTTTAGTTTTTCAATATGGCACCATTAGACAGGCGGTACATGGGGATTGGGGGGTGCTATTCATGAGTCAATAGCTCTTCAAGCACAACAGCCACAGTCCTGCAACCAGGTGTTTTACACACCAGACAGCTCCCCTAACCTTATACAACCTCGCTTTGAGTTGTTTAACATTTCTTTCAAATCACTTGGGTTCATCAATCATTTGATCATTTTTCAGCGTGGAATAAACCTATTACTTGTTCCTTGGAGATTACCATCTGCTGATAAGATATGATCGCTATATTGACCATATACAATTTCTTGCATAAGGAATTCATATTTTGCATACACCGATCCCCCCGGAGTCCCAATTGATTCTGGTTTTGGAAAGCTAAAGGACAATGAGCTTCACGATACCAGGGGGACAGTGGGTGGTCAAGTCTCCCCTAAACAATGGATCTTGTCAGATTATGATGTCAGTGCATTTAATAAATGTTGTTGAACTCTCTTTAGCCCAAATACAGAGGAGCCCAGACCCAGAATGTTACACATACTGACAGAGAGTGATCTCATTATGTGTGTTTGGATTTTAACAACTATTTTTATTGTTTGCTAGAACCAAAACAATCTATGTTAGACATTTTCATCTTCAGCCAAAAATACAAACCTGTGTACGTTGTGTGGTGCAGGTTCTTGTCCCATCCTGCTCTTGGTCCAGGTTGGAGGGTTGCACCGATTCTGAATCTTGTTAGCTGGTATGGATGGGTTTGGGGGTGTTGATACCAGAGTGGTCCAGGAGGGGGATTCAGGTGTCTCGGGGGCATTCTTGTTTTTCTATGAGTTCAGGTTGATTCTGTTGGTTCTGTCATGAATCTCCCTCACGCAGGCAAGCGCTCCCGCATTCCCTCGAGCTCTCCCCATACCAAACGTGCACATGTCAATCAGTCCTCTACTTAAACCCTCATCTGTCCCCCGGTCATTGCTCACGATTGAGATTCTCTCCCGGAGCTTACCTACTAACTACGCCTTTGCCTTACTATGACTTCTCCCCTGGACCTCGACCCCGCTTTTCCGACAACTGCTTTAGCCACTCGATTTTGTACCTTCGCCTGTTTTACGCTTTCTCGGATCCTGACCCCAGCCTGTCTCTTCATTTACGCCTCTGCCTACCGACGCAACTTCTACGCCTTCCCGGACTCGGGCCCCTGCCTGTTTACTCCGACTACGCCTGCGTCTCGCGCCAACCCTACCAAGGGCACCGCATTGGATCCCTATCCTCAGCAGTCAGCCCCTGCGTGACAGGTTCTGAGTGTCTTGGTTACATCCGTTTGTGTGTATAGATGAAAAAGCTATTGAAGAGCACCCCCACACCCCCCACCCGTCTCGGTGGAAGTTGCCATGTTCAAAAAATCCTAAAAAGATAATTAAAGTTGCACACAACAAAGCATGACTGTGAAAGGTCAGGAGGCCTGCCTAGTGAGCACAACACTTGATTACAGTAAAAAAAAACATTAAAAAATAAAGAAATGTTCCACAACTCAAAGCAAGGTTGTATAAGGTTAGGGGAAATGTCTGGTGTAAAACACCTGGTTGCAGCACTGTGGCTGTTGTGCTTGAAGAGCTATTGACTCATGAATAGCACCCCCCAATCCCCATGTACCGCCTGTCTAATGGTGCCATATTGAAAAACTAAAATTCTTATTAAAAAAATAAAGAAAGGGGCCACAACCACAGAAAGGTTGTATAAGGTTAGGGGACCTGTGTGGTGTGTAAAACACTTGGTTTCAGCAGAGTGGGTGCTGTATTTGAAATGCTATTGAGCCATGAAGATGACCCACCTGTCCCAGTGTATTACCTGTAGTGTTATCTTAAAAAAATCATAAAAAATTAAAGAAAGGGGCCACAGCCACAGCAAGGTTATATAAAGTTAGGGGGCCTGTCTGGTGTGTAAAACACTTGGTTTCAACAGTGTGGGTGCTGTATTTGAAATGCTATTGAGCCATGAAGACGACCCACCTATCCCAGTGTATTACCTGTAGTGTTATCTTCAAAAAATCATAAAAAATTAAAGAAAGGGGCCACAGCCACAGCAAGGTTATATAAAGTTAGGGGGCCTGTCTGGTGTGTAAAACACTTGGTTTCAACAGTGTGGGTGCTGTATTTGAAATGCTATTGAGCCATGAAGACGACCCACCTATCCCAGTGTATTACCTGTAGTGTTATCTTCAAAAAATCATAAAAAATTAAAGAAAGGGGCCACAGCCACAGCAAGGTTATATAAAGTTAGGGGGCCTGTCTGGTGTGTAAAACACTTGGTTTCAACAGTGTGGGTGCTGTATTTGAAATGCTATTGAGCCATGAAGACGACCCACCTATCCCAGTGTATTACCTGTAGTGTTATCTTCAAAAAATCATAAAAAATTAAAGAAAGGGGCCACAGCCACAGCAAGGTTATATAAAGTTAGGGGGCCTGTCTGGTGTGTAAAACACTTGGTTTCAACAGTGTGGGTGCTGTATTTGAAATGCTATTGAGCCATGAAGACGACCCACCTATCCCAGTGTATTACCTGTAGTGTTATCTTCAAAAAATCATAAAAAATTAAAGAAAGGGGCCACAGCCACAGCAAGGTTATATAAAGTTAGGGGGCCTGTCTGGTGTGTAAAACACTTGGTTTCAACAGTGTGGGTGCTGTATTTGAAATGCTATTGAGCCATGAAGACGACCCACCTATCCCAGTGTATTACCTGTAGTGTTATCTTCAAAAAATCATAAAAAATTAAAGAAAGGGGCCACAGCCACAGCAAGGTTATATAAAGTTAGGGGGCCTGTCTGGTGTGTAAAACACTTGGTTTCAACAGTGTGGGTGCTGTATTTGAAATGCTATTGAGCCATGAAGACGACCCACCTATCCCAGTGTATTACCTGTAGTGTTATCTTCAGAAAATCCTAAAAAATATAAAGAAAGGTTCCACAACCCAAAACAAAGCTGGGAAAAGTCAGAGGACCTGCTTAGTGTGCAAAACACTTGCTGCATTGTGGGTGATGTGGTTTAAATGCTATTGGTTTGTGAACAGAATACCCCTATCCCAGTGCATTGTGCCATATTAAATAAAAGCCTGAGAAAAAGAGATTCAGAATGCAAAGCTGTGTCAGTGTTCTGTGTAAAAAATCGGTTTGAACATCATGGGAGCTGTTTTTAATAAGCTGCTGAGAAAAGAATATTTTAATCTTCCTGCTGTCAGTAGTATTGTGAATATAGTTGACCCTTACCTGAATGAAAACAGGGCGTAAAGGAAGGGTTTCAGAAATCAAACAAAGCTTTATTCCCGTGCTTACAGTCTGGGTAATGGGAGACTGCGCTGTTCTGCTTCCTATGGTCATATACGGGTTTTTCGCATGAAGCCGTATTGAACAGTATTTCTCGCGTTGTGAACGTGTGCACACAGCGGTCCCCCGGGTTCCAGTTCGTGCGTAATTACGCATCGATGAAAAACCGGAGGTTTAAAAAAAGATAATTAGCTCACTGATAGTTTGATGTAAAGGCTGTGGAAATATCCACAAGTCGTGGTCTTTAAAATGCATTTGGTTTGACGGCGTTCTGTGCTTCCATTGCGAAGATATGGACAAAAGAATATTCGTGCATGGTCAAAAAAATGTCATAAAATCGAAAAAGTAAAGGCTGAGAAAGCATCCACAATGTATTTTATACACAAAACAAGCATTCTCGCAACTCTAAGAGGTTTCGTGAAAGCGCTACAGGCGTGCCAAAATCGTTTTCGAACTTCAAGCTAACTTTACCCCGGTAAACGGCACTTCGCCTTTGCCGCGCAGGCACAAGGCGACGTGCGGCAGACGCCGGAGTCGGCAAGTTCCGAACCTGCGCGGGGAATCCCCAACGCACTTAACCACTCGGCCACGACAAAAGCGAGCTCGCTGTCGCCGCATTCCTCCTATAATCTAACACGGAGTGCGAGGTGGCTGCGGAAACCTTTTTAAAGTCGCTCTCCGTTAAAAAAAAATACCTTTCACAAGATTCGTGCCGGCAGACAGACACGCCTCAGAGGGTTTAAGGCTGGCTTCACGTTCAAATGATAAAGTCCCCCAGTCCGGATGTCAAAATGCAACTTTGGCAGACAGAAAAAACATCAACAAACCACAAATGGTTTTTACAAGCTGCACCACACTGCACTTTCAAAAGCATTTACATTCGTGTTAGACGCAGGAATTGCCTTTGATTTGCGCGCTTACGAACGCCATGGAAAACGAAACAAAACTAAAGCCCTCAGCTCCTGCACTTGATTATAATGCCGTTACGTGTCGAAGCAGGAATTTATGTCATCCTACCACTGCAACACGGGGAATAGAGAGAAATGAGTACACGCTACGAATTGTCTCTAATCAGTCCCTACAGTTGTAAGGCGCCTGGAAGCGTGCACCCCCATCATTAATCTTTGCGCATCTGTGCAAGGTAAACTCTGGAGCAGTCTTTGAAACGGCTCAAAGGAAACACGTGATTGATTCCATGTGCATCTGGGGTTCATTTCTTATTTACATTTAATTCAAGGGAAAGGCTTGGGTCAGTTTCAGACGGCCTCCAACAGCGAGATTCAAGCGCCCCACCTTCAGCCCAATCTGCACAGCCAGAACGCCAACGGCTCCTATGCTCTCCGGGGTGCGGTTGTGACCCCGTAACCTAAAATGTTGGTGGCAGACAAATGGAGACTAACAGGTGACGTCCTAGGACATGACTACATTGTGGGGATGGTGACCATTGCTTGGAAAAGAGTGCGAGGCCCCTTTAGAAAAACATTTTGTTAACAGGCATTCTGCCTCAGCCTAAACACCTATAGCTTGCAAAGCGCATGCTATTAGACAGGCACCTCTGCAAGACCTTAAGAGTCTCTTAAACTAGTGATAGTAAGGTGTTCCCAATGGGCGATATTCGGCTTTCAAATCATCTCTCCGTGGAAGCGCCGAGATGCAGCTGTTTAAGGCTTAGAAGCAGATGACTGTTTTACTGCCTAACTGATCACTGTCAGTCAGGGAGCTCAGAGGTGAAAAGCCTGTCTGAGAGACAATTCGCCGTCGATCAGTTCAATATGTTCCGTACCAGCTCGGCGCACCTGAGATCATCTTGGTAGCCGTGTAGCTCAGATGAGTGAGAGCGTGTGTGTGTACCACCGTGATTGGATGCCGGTCCTTCTCAGGTCACAGTAAACCTTCTGCTGCCTAACTTTCCTAATTTTGGGGATCCCTTTGAAAAAGCAAAGGAAAAAAAAACTGGCTCTTCATCAGCGTGATCGACCCAACCCAGTGTGCCCCAGTGGCCTAATGGATAAGGCACTGGCCTCCTAAGCCAGGGATTGTGGGTTCGAGTCCCATCTGGGGTGCTCCTGTCCCATTTTGAGCATACAAATGTCTTTGTGGTTTGCAAAGCTACAACTCCACCTTACTCAGTGAGCGTCTCTGCTTTTCTCTCACATACAGTTGGGAGAAAAACTTTTGTAAACAGCCCTTCGGAATGATGTGGATTTCTGCATGAATGGCTCCTAACATGTGATCTTATCTTTATCTAAGTCATAATAATTAATAAAGAGATTCTGATTTAACAAAGAACACACACCCAACATTTGACATTGCTGTTTCTTTATTGACCAAATGGTTTAAACAATCAAGGTCATTGATGGAAAAAGTACGTGAACCCTTATATTAAGGAGCTAGTGGAACCTCCTTTATGACAAAAACCTCAACCCCCACTTTCTGTAGCGGCTTGTCAGACCTGAGCAGCGGTTAGGAGGTATTTTGGCCTATTCCTCTATGCAAAACTGTTTCAGTTCATGTATATTTTTGGGATGTCTTGCGCTGAATGGCCTGCTTCAGATCACGCCACAGCACTTCAATGGGATTGGGGTCAGGACTCTTACTTGGCCATCCCAACATACAGAATTTCTTCTGTTTCAGCCACTCTGTTGTTGATGTACTCCTTTGTTTTTGTCATGTTGCAAGACCCAGCGTCTTTTGAGTTTTAGATCACAGGCAGACACCCTGACATTCTGCTGTAGAATTTCCTGATACATCTCGGAATTCATCGGTCCCTCGATGATTGCAAGCCGTACAGCCTCCGCCATGCTTCCCAGGTGGGATGAGGTTTTGGAGTTGGTATGCGGTGTTTTGTTATCTCCAAACATAACGCTGTGCACATTTACCAACAAGTTCAACTTTTGTCACGTCTGTCCACAGAACATTGTTCCAGGAGTTGTGGAACATCCATGTGGTCTTTAGCAAACTTGAGAGGGGCAGTGGTGGTTTTTTTGGGGGGGAGAGCAGTGGTTTCCTCCGTGGTGACCTCGCATGATCACCACTCCTGTTCAGATTTCTTCTTATGGTGGACTCATGGACACAGACGTAAGACAAAGTAAACCACCTGTTTGCTAGATCCCATCCCCACTCAGCAAGTCAAAGATTCCCTCGAAGGACTGGCAGGACCTATAATTAGTATGATGAATGCATCGCTTGCGTCAGGCGTCGTACATGATCAATTTAAGGTAGTGGTTCTTAGACCGCTCCTTAAGAAGTCAAATTTGGATCCACAAGTTCTTAACAACTACAGGCCTGTCTCAAAGGTCCCATTTCAATCTAAAAGTCTTGAAAGAATAGTTGTTGCCCAACATCAAATGGATTCAAATAATATACTTGAGAAATTTCAGTCTGGTTTCTGAAACTGCATTAACAAGAGTCGTAAATTATATTCTCTTAGCTACTGATGCGGGGAATGCAACAGTGCTAGGAATGCAAACTTTAGGTTGCGCTTCTTCATGCTGCATCATTGGCATGAGTGGAGCTTTTTAAACGTCTGTACTTACTGCGCCCCATAAGAAATCATTTGTCCCTGTTCAAAAGAGATTGTGCGATGTCCTGCAGCGTTCGCAAAGCAAACCTTTGACAGTTTGAATAGAGGAATTTATTCTGCTTCCTGTGCGTGCAGTAGTTACAAACTTGAACGTCTTTAAACGATCTCCTGCAGTTTTCAGTGGGCGGGCTTTGTCAGATGGCTTGGAAAAACACACTGTGTTTCGGCTCGGGAAACATCATGAGCAGTGTCCTGCATGTTTTCTGTGTATAGCTGTCTTTTAACGCATACAGAATTCATTCGAAATCATTGATTTCTCCAATTAACAAGGGTCCCTTAAATGATGAGTCAAAGTAACATCTAATCGGATTAGTTTCCTTAGAGCTGGTTCAGAGTTTGCTCAAGAGTTTACCTATCACAGATGCGCAAAGAAGAATGTTGGGGGTGCACGCTTCAAGGCGCCTTACAGCTGTAGGGAGTGATTCGAGACGATTCGTGGCGTGTGCTCGTTCCCATATACCATACGCCCCAGCGTGCAGTGCTAGGATGACGTACAATACCGCTTGGGCACGTAACGGTGTTATATGCAAGTGCGGGACGTGAGGGTTTTCGTTTGTTCATTTTGTTTTGCTCTGCTTTGCTTTGTTTTGCTTTCCATCGCGTGGGTAAGAGCGTAAATAAAAAGGCGATTCCTGCGTCTACCACTAATGTAAGAGCTATTTCAAGTGCGACGTGGTGCGGCTTTTCAAATGCTTGTGGGCATTTCTCTGTTGTTGATTCTTTTTTTGTGTGTAACAAAGTGGCATTTTCATGTCCGGACGGGGAGACTTTATCATTCCGACATGAAGCCACCCTTAAGTCCTCTGAGGCGTGTCTGTCTGCAAGGCTTGTATTTTGGAAATGTTTTTTTGAAACGGAGAACGACTTTGAAATAGGCTTCCGCCGGCGCCTCGCGATCCAGGTAAGATTGTAGCAAGAACGCAGCGGTGGTGGGGCTTGCTGTAGTCGTGGCAGAGTGGTTAAGGCGATGGACTAGAAAGCCATTGGGGTCTCCCCGCGCAGGTTCGAATCCTGCCGACTACGTTATCCGCCTCCAGTCGGTGTGTTTCGGCGCAAGCAAAGAAGCACGCCTCTTTGCTGTTCCTGGTGGTTTTAAAACGCCCAATCGCTTGTACCCGCTGCCTTGGAAATAAGTTCTTCAGCGTCCGCGAATGGCATTTTGCAGCTGGAAGCAGATGTCGACGCGTTTTGCACAGAGCACCAAAAAAGCGTCTTTTTTGAAGGCCCAGGCACTGAGCATTGGTGGTTCAGTGGTAGAATTCTCGCCTGCCACGCGGGAGGCTCGGGTTCGATTCCCGGCCAATGCAGTGGCTTTTGCAGCGAGCGGCTCCATCACTTGCATCCCCTTGCAACTCGCAACTCAAAAAACCCACTGAAGCTAAGCAGGTGTGAGC
Source organism: Lepisosteus platostomus (assembly GCF_059453375.1). Lineage (NCBI taxonomy): Eukaryota > Metazoa > Chordata > Actinopteri > Semionotiformes > Lepisosteidae > Lepisosteus > Lepisosteus platostomus. The sequence goes on along the minus strand of NW_028291660.1, from coordinate 1,008,222 downwards.
CAGGTCAGTACCCGGATGAGGGTGAGCTACAGGGAAAAACAAAGCTTCCAGCTGGAAGCGGTGTTAATGGTGCCGGCGGTGGGGCGCTCGCCCTGAGGTCTGTGCGGGTCCCAATGCCCCAGTATAGTGACGGAGATGCTGTGTTGTAAAAGGGCGCTGTCTTTTGGATGAGATGTAAAACCGAGGTCACAGCGCTCTGTGGTCATTCAAAATGACCACCAAAACCTTTGACAAAAGCTCTTGGTAATTGATGGTCTTCAATAATGCTTCTCCTTTAGGTACATTTTAAATCAGCTGAAAAATGCTGTGAAATGGGGGGGCACTTCAGGCCAGTGTAGGATTTGGGTTACAAGAACCATGAAACTGCACGAGAAAGCCCTTACACTGAATTACAAGGCTTTCTATTCAAAGGAGGACAAAAGAAATTCCCTGAGTTCGATTTTTTGCAGCACAGAGAGGAGCACTGTTGTGAGGTTGGTTAGCTCAGTTGGTTCGAGCGTGGTGCTAATGACGCCAAGGTCACGGGTTCGAGCCCCGTACTGGCCAGGTCCTTTTCTCCTCTCTTACCAAAGCTGTTAGGTTCCTTTCCGTGGTGAGAGGGGTTGTCATGCAACGCTGCCACATAGTGCCGACAGACAAGAGTGTTGCGGGAGAAGAGAAAAGTGTTTGAAGATTTAAGAGTGTCTTAGGTGGAGCCAAAATCAAGTGTCACAAATACAAGTGGGAGGATTTCCAATGTTTAATATGGTAAAAATAAGCGGAAGTTATCTGCCGGTCCGGCACAGTCTGCCATGCTTTTGTCATATACTGTAAAGTGGTGTCGAACTGGGTGTCGAACTGGAGCCTCACCATTTGCATATGTGAGGCTCCAGTTATACATCGAGTGTCACATTAAATGACAAAAATGAAGAGAGTTAAAGCAGCTGGAGAGGTTTTCTTACAACTTTTGAGCTGACACAGTTTTGGAAAATGTTTCCTTCACGCTGCACTGTACAACATAGGCAGCCAAGAGTCTCCAAAACAAAACAGAATTGACAGATAGGAGAAAATTCCCACTCATCCTGAAGTTCCCAAAATCCAGCACTGAGCGTAAACAAAGTGTCTAAGTAGCGTGGGAATGCTAACCCTAACCCTAGCTGGAGTTTGAGCAATCCAGCACTGAGCGTAAAAAGATGAGTCAAAGTAACGTCTAATCGGATTAGTTTCCTTAGAGCTGGTTCAGAGTTTGTTCAACAGTTTACCTTTCACAGATGGGCAAAGAAGAAAGTTGGGGGTGCACGCTTCAAGGCACCTTACAGCTGTAGGGAGTGATTCAAGACGATTCGTGGCGTGTGCTCGTTCCCATATACCGTACGCCCCGGGGTGCAGTGCTAGAATGACGTACAATACCGCTTGGGCACGTAACGGCGTTATATGCAAGTGCGGGACGTGAGGGTTTTCGTTTGTTCGTTTTGTTTTGCTCTGCTTTGCTTTGTTTCGTGGTCAAGAGGCGTAAGGTAAGTCGTAATCCAGGGAGAACACTGGTGGCAAACAGTCCGAGGTGAGAGGCGAGGTCCAAAGTCAAAAAGGCAGAAGGGGAGTCCAATATCCAGAATAAACGAGGTAATGGAAAAAATGCCAGGTAGAGCTCTCAAGGAATAGACTCAATACTGAGCAGCGGGAAGCAGGTAAAGATGGTAAAAATAGCACTGTGTACCGCACGGTGGAGTGTGTGCAGGTGGGTTAACTCGTGCGGCAGCGTTTGTTAATAATCACCCACTGCTGGTGCTGATTAGATCGCTTAAGAGTTGGTCTTAACTGCCTGGCGGTCATGACAAGCTCCTCTTTAAGCTGTGGTTTAGTTTTGCAATCGTATTTCTAGAGCAGTTATTTATGGGGGTGGGTGGGTCTTTCACAGAGGCTCAGGACAAATCCCCCACATGAAATTTTACTGTGTGCGTTCAGACAGTCACAGGTCAAGAGCCAGGCAGGAGGACAATGGACAGAAGAGCCAACGAACTAAAAATAAAAGAACAGATATGAAAAAGCCACCATCTTTTTCTTTTTGACATTTTCCGACTTTCATGCAAGCCAGGACAAAGTTGCTCGTAGCTACTTGTGGATTCAAATACTCTATCGAGTGCTTTGATGAGTTTTTGCAATTTGATTGTCGTCCTGTCAGCCTGTTTCTGTTTTTTTTTTTCAATCTAGGGATGGAAAGTATGAGGGAAATGATGGAGCAATCAATAACCGCTCCGGAAAAATGGCAGAAAGAAATGGTCCGTCACTAAGGACATTTGTGAAGCAGAGGAGTGACATCACCACAAAGGCGACACATTCTGCTGATGGTTTTGGTGAATAATGATTGAGGCGCGTTAAGAGAAAGGTAGCTGTGTCAGCATGCGTAGGCTGCAAAGGATCAAGCAAAGGTTTACTCCATGCTGAAAAGAGAAGAAAAGAAGCACAATGTTTCGACTGTGGAGCCTTCTGCACCATCTTCTTTAGCGGTGATGATGTTTACATTGGAAAAACTGAGACATGCGTCCCTGGGTGGCCTTGAACCACCAACCTTTGCATTCTTTGGCGACACCATTTTTTCTTTTGTTTAATTTCTATACTTATTGATAGAATAAAAACGATATGTCATGTACTGTAAGGGAAATGTCTCTTTTCATGGGGAAAGCTAGCACCAGCAAATGTTGTGTTTAGAAGAAGTGATTTAACATGACACGTGACCTAATTTACCGGAGCAAAAGCTCACCCAGCAAGCCCTGCTTTACTTCTACAGGAGAGAAGTACTGTAGAGTCTGCTAGATGTTCAGCTGGGTAGCTAGTTCAGCATGCCTCGGCTGCAAAGGATCAAGTAATAGGTTTATTGCATGCTGAAAAGAGAAGAACGGAAACACAGCATTTCGACTGTGAGGTCTTCTCACACCTGAAGAAGCCTCACACCTGTAAAAGGCTCCATGGTTTTCTTTCTTCTCTTTTCAACATGGAATACACCTATTGTCTGCAAGATGTGACAATTTCATGGTGTTTTGGAAGAAAACCTTTTTTCTTTGAATTCAAAATCAATCGGAATTTCAGCACGACACATCAACACTTTTTCTGTTCTCTGTGGTAGAGTGCAAGCGCATGTTCCATGGGCCAGTGTTGTAATGGATAACGCGTTTGACTTCGAATCAGAAGATTGTAGGTTGGAGTCCTGCCTGGCTCGTGAGGCTTTTAAACCTCTCAGGTTCCTCGGTAACAGGTTGCCGTCATGTATATGAACTATAAAAAAGCATTTGCCACAACCCGTAAATTAGCACGCAAGTGCGGGCTAGTTAACACAGAACTGTATGGAGATCATCTCCAGCTCCGAGCTCAATTGCAATGAAAAAACATGCAGAACAGAACTGGAGAGCAGCTGAATTTGTGCTCAGTAGGGTGGGGAGGACTCAGCATTGCTATTGTTCTAATTATTATGAACTGCAGGGGATCTGAATCAGAACATGTCAGTTAGTTTGATCATTGCGTCAATATGTAGGCCACGTTAATATAGAATTATTACTTTGTCTGTCTCTTCTTTGTATATAGCTGAATGTCCCTGACAATTTCATGTTGCCTGCGATGTGTCCCCTCTCCCCACAGCAGTGGCAGATGACCAGCCGTCATCGCTCCCCCAGCATCGTCGCGCTGGGCGTCTCCTCCTCCCCATCTGATTCCCCGTGCGCCCCTCCGTTGGCGCCCACCGGTTTCCTCGAATACGGCATCAGTCTGCTCAGCCAGAGCCAGGGCCTGCTCCAAGGGGACCAGTGCGGCCAGCATCACGTGGCACTGCACCTCAGTCGGCGCCGGGGCCAGGAACGCCTGGAGCGCTATTTCCCGGTGGGCCTCCTCCGGGAGAGTAGGGTAACCCTGGCGGGCTAAGTAGGCCACGTCTGCGGCTGTTACCTTCACTGTTACCTGGATACCTCTTTATCTAGAACTCACTCTTCCCCCTGCCTGTCTGGCTTCTTTTAATCCTTCTGTGCCCGGATTGCAGCGGGTAAGATATTTTTCCAAGAAAAAAAGAGAAATTAAAAAAAGAGAAATTTCACCAGAGCCCCTGCTCATGTCTAATTTTTAGTTTAGAAGGATTCAAGCAAGATTTTGGATGAAAGGCAGCGACCTTAATCAAGCCCAAATCATAATTGAACCCATTCAGAGCCTACATTACATTTTAGTGTTTCATTCTGAGCAGAATGCCCTCACACCTGAAGAAGGCTTGCGTTTTCTTCTCTTTTAAGCATGTGTACAATGCTGTAATACAATTTAAAATAATTAAAAGTTTAAAAAGTATCAACTAAACTCCATTAATATCGAGTGTCTTTTATACAGCTTTTATACAGCTTTTAAGTATAGATTACACTTTTCTAAAATGTATTTAAAAAATAAAAACGATTACTAATCTAATCTTTCCACGTTTGATCCCAAAATCCCAAGAAAAATTAATCTAAACTAGGAGAAAGCTATGCTGAAAGTTTATTAATATACTTAGAAGACAAAGATAACAATTTATGTTGCATTTGTCTGATTGTGAATCAAAAAATACATTTAATTAACTGCTCTCAGTGACAGCTGACAATCCTCCATACACTCAAGTGAAAAATTAGTAATGCCAATGTAAACGTCGTATTTACAATTTGTTGATAATAGAAATGTTAAGTTCTCTAAAGCTTTTTGAGGCAGCAAAAGATTTGAACACCCTATATTGTAATGAGCTGCTGAGCTGAGAATGGGTTATGTTCCTGCTGTCAGAGGGGGTGGAAAGTGCCCGCGGTTATTTAATTAGTATTACAATTCACACTGATTCCCTTGCAAAGGTATGGACATAAGAATATTCGTGCGTGGTCAAAAAATGGCATTAAGCACTTAAAATTAATATGGTTAATAAGAGTAAACTGGAACATGCTGTAACAAGATCGGCTAAACTGGGATCTATCGCTTACGCCTGAAATTGGAGCTGCTGTCGCAGTGAATAGCGACTAATAAGTCTGTCTTTCTGTGGGGGGAAGGGAATCTGATCTGATCTGCAAACCTCCAACAGAGCTGTTCAACTGGTTTTTGTCGGGCACATCAAGTGTCAGGTGTAAGCGATAAATATATTTAGCTGAAAAGCTGTACAACGCAAGACATTTCAGTACTCTAGGTTTCGTGAAAAAGCACATTGTGCTGCTGTAATACAGTTTAAAATAATTAAAAGTCTAAACAGTATCAGCTTATGTATGGGTTGTAATTTAAAAAAAGTCAAAAACCGCACTCAAAATGCAATTTAGCGCTTTCTGGCAAGAGGAGACACCCAAATTAATAATGTAACATGCTACTGTTTGTGCATGGATATAGTTATAATGCTATTTCCTTAGACACGTGATTCCATGTTTTATTTTGAATCCCCGGCGGAACCGGGCATCCATAAGAATCAAGTACTGTAACAGGTTTATTCTATGCTGAAAAAAAAGAAGAAAGAAAACACATTCCATAAGAATCAGCGCCTTTATATAGCGCCTTTAAAGGTGGCTTCTCAAAACGCTTTACAGGATAAAAACAACAATAACAACAACAACAACAACAATATTGTGTTTCATTGCACTTTGACAGATTGTCTTTAAATCAACTGTTGATTTAAAGTTTGACAGTAAATGTTTATATTGTAACGCATACAGCCTCCATTTCTTATTAAAAATGTAGCCTAAGAGGGGGGGTCTGCTCTCACAATCCTCCATATACTCAAGTGAAAAATTAATAATGCCAATGTAAACATCGTATTTACAATTTGTTGATAATAAAAATGTTAAGTTTTTTAAAGCTTTGTGATAGTTTACCCAGTTTACCCATTGTTATTAAAAATGACTTGGATTCGAACATGTTGTGATATTTAGAAATATAAAAGTCAATTAACTGTCAATTTCCATATTTATGTCTTTATTTAGCGGTTTCATTAGTGACAAAGGCTAAACTTTCTTGGAAAAATGTCTTTGCTGTCTTGCTGATACGTTAAGCTTTCTAAACTCAGCCACAAAGTCATGTGACTGATTTTTCGCCCTGTTTCGTTGGTTAAACGCAATGATCACAAGCACCACCATGGTAACTGGGACATGTAGTTTTTAATTCAGATTGAATTATAACTGTACGTACTGTAGCGGCGAGGCTTATTAATAAGACAGAATTAAGTGTTGCTGTGCTTTCCCAAATGAGGCCCCATCTCCCTCTTCATCTCTGTGGTGCAGTAACAGAGAAGCTATTCATGCAGACTGATTTAAAGATGTTTTCTTTTGATAAGGTACAGCTCCCAAATGGGGATGCACTTAGCTAAGCCTGGCTATCATGATCAATGGTCATCCATTGGCGCCTAAAGGTCTGCAAGATTCCAAGAGAGAGCCTCATCCAAGTGGTCTACAACCCCAAGGTCAACATCACCAGAGCACCGTCGCAAGCTGAACAGCAAAGCCTGGCATAGAGCCAGAGAGCGCGGATTAGACAGCAACAAGCCTGCAACTGCTTTGTGCCCGCAGGAGATCTGAATCCCCAGAGATTGGATGAGTATTCAACTTCACTGCATGACAGCTCGAGAATTCAATTGTTATCCCAACCAGTTGATATCAATTTAATTCCTAAGAGTTATGTACTTGTTTTGAGTATCTAGTGTAGAAGTTATAACCAAGTTCATTTACGAAACGGTCTAAATGAATGATATACTGAACGTATGTCCTCTTGATATATGTAACTCTTTGTAACTGACTGAATATATACCTTTTGTATTCTGATAACCCTCTCGATAAGATCTGTTAGGTTTACATGCATATTCTATGTATTAATAAATGTATCCTCGTGTATTAGTACCTGTGTGTGTGCGTTGTTTGAGTTATGTCGCATGGTTGGATTCTAAAGCCATCAAAAGAATCAACTTTGTGATTTACTGCTATAATGAATAATTGTCTCAGTAAATCCCAAATCCTACAGAACTAGTGCCTTCAGAGAGCACACTACAGATGTTACCTATTTATCGTTGAACAGGATGTATGTGATGTGGCGACTAGGTTCAATTTTGTATCCTCTTTAAAAGATTAAGGATTGGGGTGAGTGTGATTTACCACCCTTTCAGCTAAGAACCCGACGTGCGGACCGTTTAAGCTGCATAGACTCGGTCGTTTAACTCTTCTCCATTAGCAGGGTTAAGGTTAAAGAAAAAAACATTGCTGACCTCTTTTTTTTTTGCCAGCCGCGAGCGCTGATTAGCAAGGTTTGTATTTCATGTTTTGCAAGTTGCATCCATTTTAAGAAAAACAAGTCGTTCAAGACAGGAAATGAATGCTTGCATTTAATTAAGTCTAGCCGTAGGCGGTTGTCCATAATGACCAGTTCTGTTTGAGAAGACAGAACAAAAAAGGCACCGCTGGGATTCAGAGCCAGGGTCTCCTGTTCACTAGGCAGGCGCTTTAAGCAACTAAGCCACGGCGCCCCAGGAGCACTGTCCTTTTGCAGCCACTTGGACACACCACTCAGACACATCTGCATTCGGTGTGTGCTCCGCCTGCTCGCTGAGCAAGTTGCCACCTTTACATACAATAGCAACATCAACACCAAGAGAAAGGGTGACAAATGGCTTTTATCTGGAACTTTTCATGTCCAAGGAGCTCGATGTGCTTTCTGTGTACAACAGGGCCACTGATCTCCACACTGGCCATTGAACCACAGCAGTGGCTTGCTGGCTTGACATCTCCCAAGGAAAATGTTGAAATCGCATGTGGAACAGGAAAATGACCCTCGAGTACGAGGGAAAAAAAAGAAAAAGATCATCTGGAGCGCGCCAACCCATGTCCGGACAGCCCACTTCTGTCGACGAGGTGGCTGAGTGGTTAAGGCGATGGACTGCTAATCCATTGTGCTCTGCACACATGGGTTCAAATCCCATCCTCGTCGCTCTCCATGTCTGACACGTGTGCCCGTTTGGCATTGGCCATCCTGTCGTTTGCTCCGGTTCTAGAGCTGTGCATTTTCTAGCGGTGGCTGAACATGGTATAGTAGGCTAACGTCGGTATCGAGCAGTAACAGTAATGGTATTTACGTGCCGCTGCTGCCAAGTAGCTCTGGTTTGAGACCGCGTTTTCACTTACTTGCAACGCAAACAGAGAAAGCGATTTTTGACAGTCTCTCGAGAGACTGCGCTAGGTGTTTAGGGATAGACTTTGTCAGTTCCCCCTGGGATGGTGGCCTCTCAAATAGTTTGTGATTCCTCTAGACGTTTATACAGTAGAAGCCTGCTTCGTGGCTTAAATCCAAGCTAAGGAAACGAGTTAGAGGTCTGATGCAGAACTGCGAATTCAATGAAGGGGAACACTACAGTACATTGCACTGTATGTGTGAGGAAAGCTGCCCCCTACTGTTCCTTGTCGACCGAACAGAGGACTGTAAAGGATACCGCTAAGAAACTTTAGGATGCTGGTTGGAATCCAGCTCCAAAGTAGCCCCTTTGGGTGTTATGTCATCAAAAAGTAAGAACAGCGAATCTCCATTTGATCAAAAGCGCAACAGAACTGTTTTCCGTGGAGCAGGTTTCAGACCCGTAGACCTGTTTTATTTGTAGGGCAGGGCGCATTCCCAAACGCGAATCTCCTGTTTTAGAAATGCTTTGGGCGGCGTGAAGTGAAAATAAGAAGTGGGCTCCAGATGCACATGGAAGCAATCAAGTGTTTCATCCGAGCTGTTTCAAAGACTGCTCAACAGCTTTCCTTTTACAGAGGCCCAACGATTAATGATGGGGGTGCACCCTTCAATGTGCCTTACGACTCTAGGGAGTGATTGAGACGATTCGTAGCGTGTGTTCATTTCCCTCTATTCCCCCTGTTGCAGTGGTAAGACGGTGTGCATTCTGACAGCAATCTCTTTCAAAAAATGATTTTACCTTATCGCGGCTTTGCCCTTCTTGCCTCTTTGGACAATATCTCCATCTTGTGGTCGTTGTTGGTAATGTCTTCTTATGCCCTTTTTTATTTAAATTCTCTATTAGTTGATTATAGAATCTCTACAATGGAGTTGAAAACATCAGTTTTATAGCAGACAATATGACATTATTTATAGTCCAATTAGAAACTTATTACCCTGTTTTTAACATAATAACAAATTAAAATTGATTAAAACTAAGTTTGGAACACCAGGGAACATAACGAATGATTTTTAGGAAAACCATGAGGTTCTCTGTGTCCGATGCCTGCAAGGGGAGAAAGCTAGAATCCTTTGATTTTTTCAAAATTTGAAAATAAACATCATATAACAACTGCTTTCATTCCTAGGAATGAAAAATAACAATTTTTGAAGACATAGTAGTTTCTAAAACACTACAATAAAGTTAAAAACATCAGTTTTATATTACATTATTTTTAGTGAAATTAGTCATTTTTTGCACTATTTTTAATAAAATATCTAATTAAAAGTGATTAAAATTAAGTTTGGAACAACAAGGAACACAAAAAAAAAGATTTTTAGGAAAACCATGAGGTCCTCTGTGCCCGATGCCTGCAAGGGGAGAAAGCTAGAATCCTAAAAAAAAGTTATCAATTCTAGAGCCTAAGAGGAAAACAAGACAAATGTATATCTCCAAATAATTTTATGTGCTTCAGAAGAGCCCAGGAAAGTTTTTTGCATACATGAAACCACGCCCGTTTGCACATAAGCAGACATGGTTGCACACACGACTGCATGAAAGCACACGTGCATGCGAAGTCATCCTGTTGAGCATTTGAAAAGCCGCACCACGCCGCACTTGAAATAGCTCTTACATTAGTGGTAGACGCAGGAATCGCCGTTTTATTTACGCTCTTACCAACGCGATGGAAAGCAAAACAAAGCAAAGCAGAGCAAAACAAAACGAACAAACGAAAACCCTCACGTCCCGCACTTGCATATAACGCTGTTACGTGCCCAAGCGGTATTGTACGTCATCCTAGCACTGCACCCTGGGGCGTAAGGTATATGGGAACGAGCACACGCCACGAATCGTCTCGAATCACTCCCTACAGCTGTAAGGCGCCTTGAAGCGTGCACCCCCAACATTCTTCTTTGCGCATCTGTGAAAGGTAAACTCTTGAGCAAACTCTGAACCAGCTCTAAGGAAACTAATCTGATTAGATGTTACTTTGACTCATCTTTTTACTCTCAGTGCTGGATTGCTCAAACTCCAGCTAGGGTTAGGTTTAACATTCCCACACTATTTAGACACTTTGTTTACGCTCAGTGCTGGATTTTTGGAACTTCAGGACGAGTGGGAATTTTCTCCTATCTGTCAATTCTGTTTTGTTTTGGAGACTCTTGGCTGCCTATGTTGTACAGTGCAGCGTGAATGAAACATTTTCCAAAACTGTGTCAGCTCAAAAGTTGTAAGAAAACCTCTCCAGCTGCTTTAACTCTCTTCATTTTTGTCATTTAATGTGACAATCGATGTATAACAGGAGCCTCACATATGCAAATGGTGAGGCTCCAGTTCGACACCACTTTACAGTATATGACAAAAGCATGGCAGACTGTGCCGGACCGGCAGATAATGTCCGCTTATTTTTACCATATTAAACATTGGAAATCCTCCCACTTGCATTTGTGACACTTGATTTTGGCTCCACCTAAGACACTCTTAAATCTTCAAACACTTTTCTCTTCTCCCGCAACACTCTTGTCTGTCGGCACTGTGTGGCAGCATTGCATGACAACCCATTTCACCACGGAAAGGAACCTAACAGCTTTGGTAAGAGAGGAGAAAAGGACCTGGCCCGTACGGGGATCGAACCCGCGACCTTGGCGTTATTAGTACCACGCTCTAACCAACTGAGCTAACCGGCCTCATGACAGTGCTCCTCTCTGTGCTGCAAAAAATCAAACTCAGGGAATTTCTTTTGTCCTCCTTTGAATAGAAAGCCGTGTAATTCAGTGTACGGGCTTTCTCGTGCAGTTTCATGGTTCTTGTAACCCAAATCCTACACTGGCCTGAAGTGCCCCCCCATTTCACAGCATTTTTCAGCTGATTTAAAATGTACCTAAAGGAGAAGCATTATTGAAGACCATCAATTACCAAGAGCTTTTGTCAAAGGTTTTGGTGGTCATTTTTAATGACCACAGAGCACTATGACCTCGGTTTTACATCTCATCCAAAAGACAGCGCCCTTTTACAACACAGCTTCTCGGTCACTATATTGGGAGATTGGGACCTGCACAGACCTCAGAGTGAGCGCCTCCCCGCTGGCCCCATTAACACCGCTTCCAGCTGGAAGCTTTGTTTTTCCCTGTAGCTCACCCTCATCCAGGTACTGACCTGGCTCACACCTGCTTAGCTTCAGTGGGTTTTCAGTTGCGAGTTGCAAAAGTTGGGATGCAAGTGATGGAGCCGTTTGCTGCAAAAGCCACTGCATTGGCCAGGAATCAAAACCAAGCCTCCTGCGTGGCAGGCGAGAGTTCTAACAATGAACCACCAATGCTCAGTGCCTGTACCTTCAAAAAAGACGCTTTTTTGGTGCTCTGTGCAAAAAGCGTCGACATCTGCTTCCAGCTGCAAAATGCCATCCGCAGACGCTGTGAATTTATTTATTTAGACACCGCTCAGAATCCCCTGTAAGATTCTCCTTCAATTCCGTTTTGCAGTGCTTTAGCTCTTTCAAAAGGCTTCGCTTTGCTAGTCACAATCCAAGGCTCGTGACAGCATCTGAAAACACTCGCCACTGCTTTGGCCAGGGATCGAACCTGGGTCAACTGCTTGGAAGGTAGCTATGCTCACCACTATACCACCAACACACACCCGCCAGAGCCCTCCAGGACACCACCAGAGAATGCTCACGATTTCAGAAGCTGTCTCCGGGACGTGCTGATTCCACACATCCTGAATAAATCATGTTATTGTTAGTTGCTGTAGCTAGACGTTCAAATGAGTTTCATGGCCAGATGGACTGTTTCCTCAAGTGGTATAGTATTGCAGTAAGACAGCACGATGCCTGCAAGACTATGTCACGCTAAACACCACAGATTGTGTTTGTCCGTTCGTGTCAGTCGTCCTGCAGCCACGGGAAGTGGGACACAAACATGCTGCAATGCTTTCAAGACGTTAGGATTTGTTTGTGCAACATCCGAGAAGAGTACTTGTGGCTTGAATGTGACTGAGCAAGGTGTTTAAAGACAGAGACTGAAAACTGTTAAAGGATGAGTCAAAGAAACGTCTAATCGGATTAGTTTCCTTAGAGCTGGTTCAGAGTTTGCTCAAGAGTTTACCTTTCACAGATGCGCAAAGAAGAATGTTGGGGGTGCACGCTTCAAGGCGCCTTACAGCTGTAGGGAGTGATTCGAGACGATTCGTGGCGTGTGCTCGTTCCCATATACCGTACGCCCCGGGGTGCAGTGCTAGGATGATGTACAATACCGCTTGGGCACGTAACGGCGTTATACGCAAGGTTTTCGTTTGTTCGTTTTGTTTTGCTCTGCTTTGCTTTGTTTTGCTTTCCATCGCGTTGGTAAGAGCGTAAATAAAAAGGCGATTCCTGCGTCTACCACTAATGTAAGAGCTATTTCAAGTGCGACGTGGTGCGGCTTTTCAAATGCTTGTGGGCATTTCTCTGTTGTTGATTCTTTTTTTGTGTGTAACAAAGTGGCATTTTCATGTCCGGACGGGGAGACTTTATCATTCCGACATGAAGCCACCCTTAAGTCCTCTGAGGCGTGTCTGTCTGCAAGGCTTGTATTTTGGAAATGTTTTTTTGAAACGGAGAACGACTTTGAAATAGGCTTCCGCCGGCGCCTCGCGTTCCAGGTAAGATTGTAGCAAGAACGCAGCGGCAGTGGGGCTTGCTGTAGTCGTGGCCGAGTGGTTAAGGCGATGGACTAGAAATCCATTGGGGTCTCCCCGCGCAGGTTCGAATCCTGCCGACTACGTTATCCGCCTCCAGTCGGTGTGTTTCGGCGCAAGCAAAGAAGCGCGCCTCTTTGCTGTTCCTGGTGGTTTTAAAACGCCCAATCGCTTGTACCCGCTGCCTTGGAAATAAGTTCTTCAGCGTCCGCGAATGGCATTTTGCAGCTGGAAGCAGATGTCGACGCGTTTTGCACAGAGCACCAAAAAAGCGTCTTTTTTGACAGCCCAGGCACTGAGCATTGGTGGTTCAGTGGTAGAATTCTCGCCTGCCACGCGGGAGGCTCGGGTTCGATTCCCGGCCAATGCAGTGGCTTTTGCAGCGAGCGGCTCCATCACTTGCATCCCCTTGCAACTCGCAACTCAAAAAACCCACTGAAGCTAAGCAGGTGTGAGCCAGGTCAGTACCCGGATGAGGGTGAGCTACAGATGCAGCCATTCAAAATGGGTGAGGTATTTCGCGGCATACCCCGGTGGGCGTGTCACAGTATCACGCGGTATCACGTGTGTCACGTGTGTCACGTGACTAACTATCCGGCGTCGCCTTGTAAAACCGCCAGGGGGAGCTTAACCTCTCATGTACAGCATTTTAGCCTTTAATTTTGAACTGTGTATTACAGCATGTTAATCATCAGTCATTAAAATGTTGGTATATATTATGAAAGCAAGATTGCTCAGTTGGACAGAAGTACACAACCTACCTTTATCAGAAATATGTATGCATCAAAGCCTTTACTGAAGATATTACTAATAGTATTAATAATGGATGACTTTGGACAAGCTGTATACTCAAAGTATAATTTCTTTAGCACATTTGTACAAGCACTTGGAATCTGTCCAAGCCATACTTTGTCAGGCATTTTGTTTTACTTCAACGGGGCATAAAAACTTCCTTGCTTTTAACAGGGCGTTTCATAATTTCTAGCTACGAAAATGATTTAAAATGCGACACCTATCATTCAACTAGAGCTTAAAATATCACAAGGAAAAATACACACCGGTATTCCATTTCTCCCTAAACATTGTAAGCTTCGAAGTCTTAAACTAACGTGATACCGGAGTCATCAAGCATACTTTTAGAATTTGATTAAAAGGGAATATAATATGGAATCGCGTATCTAAAGAATTTAATAACGGTATGATTATATCCGTGTACTGCGGCAGGTCTGTGTAGGGCTGTTTCGCCTGCCTGATCATGCGAGCTGGACAGTTTGCGTTACAATATAAACATTTATATTGATTTAAATCGTGTTCTGATTTAAATCGCAAACGCGTGTTTAATTATGTGTTTTTTAATCATGATCAGGCTAGTGCATTTCTACATTTTCTGTATGAACCAGCTTAGAGGTTCATACAGAAAGACAGCATGTGTTTAAATTGAGTGTAAGGTAATTTATGCTTCTAAAGTCATGGTCAGTATTGTTGTACTGTGCTGTACTGTGTCACATTATTTTATAGCGTTTTTATTGCATTATTAAATCCGGTGGCGCTGTGTTAGTTTCCTGACTCACATTATTTAAACTGCGACACTGATCATTCATCTCTAAATAAACTTTATTTTATATAGCACATGCACGACTTTAAAAGCTAGCAAGACAGGTTTCGATTCACATTAGCTGGCGAGCCTTGTTAAAAAAAACAATGACAATGTAACATGCCACTGTTTGTTCATGAACAAAGTTATACTGAGACTTCCTTAGATACGCGATTAAAAAATAAATAAAAATTTGAATCTCCTGCGGAACACATTCCATAAGAATCAGCAGTTCTACAACATATATCGCCTTTAAAGGTGGCTTCTCAAAACGCTTTATGGGATAAAAACAACCAGAACAGCAGCAACAACAATATTGTATTTCATTGCACTTTGAAAACCAAGTAATAACTTAACTCAGTACGTGCAAACGTTTTGTTTGTTGCTGTCTTGAATGCCTGCGTACCCATAAGTATCTTATTTGCCTTGAGGCCTGTCTACAGTATATTTGTCCCCCTATCTCCCTCAATTCAATTCAATTCAAGGTGTTTTATTTGCATGACAGATGGGGACCATTCTTGTTGGGAATGTATACTTTGATATTTACACCCGGCGCGTCACCGAGGGAGCGTCTGCATCTATAACTTAGTTTTTATAATTAGTCAAGCAATATGAAGCATCTCCTTTAGCTTTTAAGTCCCTTATGGTTTTTTCGTATTATATTCCCTATTAATCAAACTCTCAGAGTATGTATCGGCTTGTCAGTCAGGTCTTTTTTTTCTCTATTTCAATTGTCGTTTACACATGCACGACTTTAAAAGCTAGCAAGACAGGTTTCGATTCACATTAGCTGGCGAGCCTTGTTAAAAAAAACAATGACAATGTAACATGCCACTGTTTGTTCATGAACAAAGTTATACTGAGACTTCCTTAGATACGCGATTAAAAAATAAATAAAAATTTGAATCTCCTGCGGAACACATTCCATAAGAATCAGCGGTTCTACAACATATATCGCCTTTAAAGGTGGCTTCTCAAAACGCTTTACGGGATAAAAACAACCAGAACAGCAGCAACAACAATATTGTATTTCATTGCACTTTGAAAATTGCATTTGAGCACGGTTTTTGACTTTCTTAAAATTGCATTTTGGGCGCGGACAGCACATACTGTACAAGGGTTAATGAACTGCGCCAAGAAATTTAAAATAGTTTTCTTTAGGTGTGAGGGTAGGAGTGGACCGCAGCAGGCATAATCAGCAAACCAGGAAAACAAAGAACAGGACAGGTGAGATGTGTATCCAGAAAGCGAGTGATCAGAAAAAGGAAATGGTGTAACGCCCAGGTTTTCGACCCAGTTGTTTTAACTTGCTAATGCATCAGACACATTTCCTGGCGTATTGTGTTTTAAATAAAATTGGAGTGTCTTTCCCTGGCATTAGCTCATCGGTATGGTGTAAGTTTTATCTGTACCATACCATACAGTATATAGGTACAGAATTCAAGCTGCACCACTGTATCGCTTTGGTAAGGGGACGGACAATGACCAAAATCACGAAGACTCTCTCACACCAAATAATGAGGATGAAAAGAAATGGGAAGTCAACACGGGACATTGTACAGCAGTTGGCTTCGATGGACATCTTCGTTTCTGAAAGCACAGTGAGACGGCATTATAAAGGGGAGAGGAGGCAAAGAGAATCTAAACCGAGGACGATTCAAAGGTAAATAAATTTCTAAAAATACTTTTCTTGCATGTAAATACAACTACGCACATTATTTTTAAAACTAACTGCTGATCTCTTTTTTTTTCAAGTCCTATTGTGCGAGCTATCGACAAACTGACCGATGAAAATGATGAGCTACCGGCGATGCAAGTCCAAAGACGGCTATGGGCTGACCTCGGTGCGAATATAAGCCCGACATCGATAAGAAGAGTACGCAGGAGGCTTGGATGGAGATACAGAAAAACCAACACATGCCCCATGATAAGGCTAAAAAACAAAGAGGAAAGACTCAAGCAAGCGCTCCAATGGATTGAACAGGGGGAGGCATTTCAGGATGTACTTTTTACCGACGAAACAACAGTGGCTCTGGAACAGTTTTCAACAATGGCATTTTGCAAAAAGGGGAGACATGTGGACAAGCCAAAGCCCAAGCATCCACTGAAGGTTCACGTCTGGGGGGGTATATCTAGAAGAGGCCCGGGACCACTTCTTATTTTCGAAGGAATTATGGACCGTGTATTCTTCGAGGAAGTCGTGGTCACACAGCATGCTGCCCCATATATCAGGGAGCAGTTTGGATCAAGGCACCGTCTCTTTCAAGACAACGATCCGAAACACACAGCAGCAAGGGCGAGGCTTATAGCAGAAGGAGTGAACTGGGTGAAAACTCCAGCCGAATCCCCAGATCTAAATCCGATAGAAATGGTTTGGCATTCGTTGAAAGACTACATTCGGAAAACCGCTAAGCCCGTCACAAAGCAGGAACTGATCGATGCGATCTATAAATTCTGGGAGGAAGAACTGACCGAACAAAATTGTAACAATTTTATTAACAGGCTGTTTCGTGTTCTTCCTAGGATTGTTGACCGGGGCGGGGGACATTCGGGAATGTAAGTCGGAGAAAGACAGTCTCACGTTCGATAATTATATTTTCTTTCTTTTCTTTCTTTCATTATTTCTTCGTAGCCTGCAGAGCACACACCGCCTCCGGACACTCCATCCCGGCCTCTCAGTTCACCACCGCGCAGGAATCTGTTGATGCTGTCCCCGCCGGCTATCTCCCCCCAGGAAGCACAGCGGAATTCACAGATGCCAGTGGGACGAATAATTCTCCCAGATGTCCAACTGCTACCCATCACCCAGGAGATGGAGGGGGGGTTGTACTTGCAGTGCATCGGCATAGACGGGAAAGCAAGAGCCGACCGCTACGCCGCCCTCGTGTTTCGAAATCTTGTGACTTTTGAAATTTACTGGGGGTGGACCACGTCTGTAAATTTCGATGGGTCCAGAGGCAAAAGTGCCTTGCCTTGCAATCTCCGGGAAACCATTAGTACGATGGTGAATCGGAGATTCTCAACCCTTGCTGCGTACGACTGGAAAAGAATTCGTGATCGGATCAACGAAATGCTTCGTAGGAGGAGGCGGTCTTTTCCTCTTGTCTAACAGTCTGTCCACAAACAAAACATTCCTGTTAGACAAGAGGAATTGAAAAAAAAACAATGTTGTCAATGAAAACCGTGTGTGTGTCTCTCCCTGCTGGATGTCCCTCTCACAAACTGCTGAATGAATAAAATAATTTTATTGAAAACGAGTTTGCGATTGTCTGGTCTTTAAATTCTGGAGATACGCGATTCCATATTATATTCCCTTTTAATCAAATTCTAAAAGTATGCTTGTTGACTCCGGTATCGCGTTAGTTAAAGACTTCGATGCTTAAAATGTTTAGGGAGAAATGGAATACTGGTGTGTATGTTTTCTTTAAAGTACCGAGACCAGCCATAAACTGTATGTTTAAGTTCCAAAATTAATATCGTTTATGGGCTTCACACGCGTTGCAGTATGCTCAGGCACTAAGTAAAAGGAGATGCTTCGTATTGCTTGACTAATTTTAAAAACTAAGTTATAAATATAAAAATTGCAGGCGCTGCTCTGGTGCGTCGGCTCCTACACAGTGCCTGTCTGCCGTAAGCGTTACAATATACATACAGTACCCAACACTGCTTGTACCCATCTGTCATGCAAATAAAACACCTTGAATTGAATTGAATTGAGGGGAGAAAGGGGGGGATACTAAAGCCAATACTGGCTCAATGGGCTTTGACGTGCTAATGCGTTGGTTTAACGGTCCGGGTGTGGCAGGCTTCCAATGTCAACTCGACTCGATTAGAAGACAATGAACGTATTTTAGCCCTAAATGAATTAATAGCAAACATGGTTTACATAAAATACATTTTTCCAAGAAAGTTTATAATAATACGATCTATAGTTGAAATCTGAGCCTACTTTAAAAATAACGGAAAAGCATTTTCAGAGAGCAATCACGCTGTGTTTATGTAGAAAAAGTGATTAGGTTTATGAGCAATCTAATTACCTATTGGCTTAAAACGCTATATAAAATAAAGTTTATTTAGAGATGAATGATCAGTGTCGCAGTTTAAATAATGTGAGTCAGGAAACTAACACAGCGCCACCGGATTTAATAACGCAATAAAAACGCTATAAAATAATGTGACACAGTACAGCACAGTACAACAATACTGACCATGACTTTAGAAGCATAAATTACCTTACACTCAATTTAAACACAAGCTGTCTTTCTGTATGAACCTCTAAGCTGGTTCATACAGAAAATGTAGAAATGCACTAGCCTGATCATGATTAAAAAACACATAATTAAACACGCGTTTGCGATTTAAATCAGAACACGATTTAAATCAATATAAATGTTTATATTGTAACGCAAACTGTCCAGCTCGCATGATCAGGCAGGCGAAACAGCCCTACACAGACCTGCCGCAGTACACGGATATAATCATACCGTTATTAAATTCTTTAGATACGCGATTCCATATTATATTCCCTTTTAATCAAATTCTAAAAGTATGCTTGTTGACTCCGGTATCACGTTAGTTAAAGACTTCGAAGCTTACAATGTTTAGGGAGAAATGGAATACTGGTGCGTATTTTTTTCTTTAAAGTACCGAGACCAGCCATATACTGTATGTTTACGTTCCAAAATTAATATCGTTTATGGCCTTCACACGCGTTACAGTATGCTCCTATTCTTTTTATGCTCAGCTACTAAGATTTCCCTTCAGTGGTAAAATTCAATATCTACAACGGGCACAGTAAAGACGTTTACAGTACAGTAAGTCTTTCTACGACAGACCAACGGACCACGAGTGCCCCTGTCGGTCAACCAATCACGTACCGCGGTATCGCGTGTCATCATACCTGCGGTACTGTACTGCGGTGTCTGTGCCGCGCACTTTGAATGGCTGCATCTGTACAGGGAAAAACAAAGCTTCCAGCTGGAAGCGGTGTTAATGGTGCCGGCGGTGGGGCGCTCGCCCTGAGGTCTGTGCGGGTCCCAATGCCCCAGTATAGTGACGGAGATGCTGTGTTGTAAAAGGGCGCTGTCTTTTGGATGAGATGTAAAACCGAGGTCACAGCGCTCTGTGGTCATTAAAAATGACCACCAAAACCTTTGACAAAAGCTCTTGGTAATTGATGGTCTTCAATAATGCTTCTCCTTTAGGTACATTTTAAATCAGCTGAAAAATGCTGTGAAATGGGGGGGCACTTCAGGCCAGTGTAGGATTTGGGTTACAAGAACCATGAAACTGCACGAGAAAGCCCGTACACTGAATTACACGGCTTTCTATTCAAAGGAGGACAAAAGAAATTCCCTGAGTTCGATTTTTTGCAGCACAGAGAGGAGCACTGTTGTGAGGCCGGTTAGCTCAGTTGGTTTGAGCGTGGTGCTAATAACGCCAAGGTCACGGGTTCGAGCCCCGTACTGGCCAGGTCCTTTTCTCCTCTCTTACCAAAGCTGTTAGGTTCCTTTCCGTGGTGAGAGGGGTTGTCATGCAACGCTGCCACATAGTGCCGACAGACAAGAGTGTTGCGGGAGAAGAGAAAAGTGTTTGAAGATTTAAGAGTGTCTTAGGTGGAGCCAAAATCAAGTGTCACAAATACAAGTGGGAGGATTTCCAATGTTTAATATGGTAAAAATAAGCGGAAGTTATCTGCCGGTCCGGCACAGTCTGCCATGCTTTTGTCATATACTGTAAAGTGGTGTCGAACTGGGTGTCGAACTGGAGCCTCACCATTTGCATATGTGAGGCTCCAGTTATACATCGAGTGTCACATTAAATGACAAAAATGAAGAGAGTTAAAGCAGCTGGAGAGGTTTTCTTACAACTTTTGAGCTGACACAGTTTTGGAAAATGTTTCCTTCACGCTGCACTGTACAACATAGGCAGCCAAGAGTCTCCAAAACAAAACAGAATTGACAGATAGGAGAAAATTCCCACTCATCCTGAAGTTCCCAAAATCCAGCACTGAGCGTAAACAAAGTGTCTAAGTAGCGTGGGAATGCTAACCCTAACCCTAGCTGGAGTTTGAGCAATCCAGCACTGAGCGTAAAAAGATGAGTCAAAGTAACGTCTAATCGGATTAGTTTCCTTAGAGCTGGTTCAGAGTTTGTTCAACAGTTTACCTTTCACAGATGGGCAAAGAAGAAAGTTGGGGGTGCACGCTTCAAGGCACCTTACAGCTGTAGGGAGTGATTCAAGACGATTCGTGGCGTGTGCTCGTTCCCATATACCGTACGCCCCGGGGTGCAGTGCTAGGATGACGTACAATACCGCTTGGGCACGTAACGGCGTTATATGCAAGTGCGGGACGTGAGGGTTTTCGTTTGTTCGTTTTGTTTTGCTCTGCTTTGCTTTGTTTCGTGGTCAAGAGGCGTAAGGTAAGTCGTAATCCAGGGAGAACACTGGTGGCAAACAGTCCGAGGTGAGAGGCGAGGTCCAAAGTCAAAAAGGCAGAAGGGGAGTCCAATATCCAGAATAAACGAGGTAATGGAAAAAATGCCAGGTAGAGCTCTCAAGGAATAGACTCAATACTGAGCAGCGGGAAGCAGGTAAAGATGGTAAAAATAGCACTGTGTACCGCACGGTGGAGTGTGTGCAGGTGGGTTAACTCGTGCGGCAGCGTTTGTTAATAATCACCCACTGCTGGTGCTGATTAGATCGCTTAAGAGTTGGTCTTAACTGCCTGGCGGTCATGACAAGCTCCTCTTTAAGCTGTGGTTTAGTTTTGCAATCGTGTTTCTAGAGCAGTTATTTATGGGGGTGGGTGGGTCTTTCACAGAGGCTCAGGACAAATCCCCCACATGAAATTTTACTGTGTGCGTTCAGACAGTCACAGGTCAAGAGCCAGGCAGGAGGACAATGGACAGAAGAGCCAACGAACTAAAAATAAAAGAACGAATATGAAGAAGCCACCATCTTTTTCTTTTTGACATTTTCCGACTTTCATGCAAGCCAGGACAAAGTTGCTCGTAGCTACTTGTGGATTCAAATACTCTATCGAGTGCTTTGATGAGTTTTTGCAATTTGATTGTCGTCCTGTCAGCCTGTTTCTGTTTTTTTTTTCAATCTAGGGATGGAAAGTATGAGGGAAATGATGGAGCAATCAATAACCGCTCCGGAAAAATGGCAGAAAGGAATGGTCCGTCACTAAGGACATTTGTGAAGCAGAGGAGTGACATCACCACAAAGGCGACACATTCTGCTGATGGTTTTGGTGAATAATGATTGAGGCGCGTTAAGAGAAAGGTAGCTGTGTCAGCATGCGTAGGCTGCAAAGGATCAAGCAAAGGTTTACTCCATGCTGAAAAGAGAAGAAAAGAAGCACAATGTTTCGACTGTGGAGCCTTCTGCACCATCTTCTTTAGCGGTGATGATGTTTACATTGGAAAAACTGAGACATGCGTCCCTGGGTGGCCTTGAACCACCAACCTTTCGGTTAACAGCCGAATGCGCTAACCGATTGCGCCACAGAGACTGACGGCCGCTTGTGCTCTCTACATTTGCAGGTTTATGGTCAAAGAAAACAATCACTTGCGCTTCTTGCAGCCGGCAATCTTTTTCCACTGACAACCAAGAAATGGATTTCATCTTTCACAAGCTGTATGGATTTCTTCAAAAACAAGTTATTCCAGAAAGGAAATGAATTCTTGCATTAAACTGAACCAAGCTGTACATGTTTGTCTGAAATGAGACATTCGGCACAACAAGACACGGAGAGAGGCACCGCTGGTATTCAGACCCAGGATCGCCTGCTTACTAGGCGGGCACTTTAAGCCACTAGGGAACAGCACCAGCGGAGCACCGCGCTTTTACAGACACTTAGACACATCTGCATTCGGTGTGCACTTAACCTGCTCTCTGAGCCCGTTGCCTCCGTCCCATTTAATAGCAGAACTGACGCCAAGAGAAATGATGAGAAATGGCATTTATCGGGCACTTTTCATGTCCAAGGAGCTCAATGCCCTTGACACCTCCCCAAGGCGACAGAGCTGTGCATTCTTTGGCGACACCATTTTTTCTTTTGTTTAATTTCTATACTTATTGATAGAATAAAAACGATATGTCATGTACTGTAAGGGAAATGTCTCTTTTCATGGGGAAAGCTAGCACCAGCAAATGTTGTGTTTAGAAGAAGTGATTTAACATGACACGTGACCTAATTTACCGGAGCAAAAGCTCACCCAGCAAGCCCTGCTTTACTTCTACAGGAGAGAAGTACTGTAGAGTCTGCTAGATGTTCAGCTGGGTAGCTACTTCAGCATGCCTCGGCTGCAAAGGATCAAGTAATAGGTTTATTGCATGCTGAAAAGAGAAGAACGGAAACACAGCATTTCGACTGTGAGGTCTTCTCACACCTGAAGAAGCCTCACACCTGTAAAAGGCTCCATGGTTTTCTTTCTTCTCTTTTCAACATGGAATACACCTATTGTCTGCAAGATGTGACAATTTCATGGTGTTTTGGAAGAAAACCTTTTTTCTTTGAATTCAAAATCAATCGGAATTTCAGCACGACACATCAACACTTTTTCTGTTCTCTGTGGTAGAGTGCAAGCGCATGTTCCATGGGCCAGTGTTGTAATGGATAACGCGTTTGACTTCGAATCAGAAGATTGTAGGTTGGAGTCCTGCCTGGCTCGTGAGGCTTTTAAACCTCTCAGGTTCCTCGGTAACA
Source organism: Lepisosteus platostomus (assembly GCF_059453375.1). Lineage (NCBI taxonomy): Eukaryota > Metazoa > Chordata > Actinopteri > Semionotiformes > Lepisosteidae > Lepisosteus > Lepisosteus platostomus. The sequence continues at coordinate 985,092 of NW_028291660.1, read as the reverse complement.
GGTTGCCGTCATGTATATGAACTATAAAAAAGCATTTGCCACAACCCGTAAATTAGCACGCAAGTGCGGGCTAGTTAACACAGAACTGTATGGAGATCATCTCCAGCTCCGAGCTCAATTGCAATGAAAAAACATGCAGAACAGAACTGGAGAGCAGCTGAATTTGTGCTCAGTAGGGTGGGGAGGACTCAGCATTGCTATTGTTCTAATTATTATGAACTGCAGGGGATCTGAATCAGAACATGTCAGTTAGTTTGATCATTGCGTCAATATGTAGGCCACGTTAATATAGAATTATTACTTTGTCTGTCTCTTCTTTGTATATAGCTGAATGTCCCTGACAATTTCATGTTGCCTGCGATGTGTCCCCTCTCCCCACAGCAGTGGCAGATGACCAGCCGTCATCGCTCCCCCAGCATCGTCGCGCTGGGCGTCTCCTCCTCCCCATCTGATTCCCCGTGCGCCCCTCCGTTGGCGCCCACCGGTTTCCTCGAATACGGCATCAGTCTGCTCAGCCAGAGCCAGGGCCTGCTCCAAGGGGACCAGTGCGGCCAGCATCACGTGGCACTGCACCTCAGTCGGCACCGGGGCCAGGAACGCCTGGAGCGCTATTTCCCGGTGGGCCTCCTCCGGGAGAGTAGGGTAACCCTGGCGGGCTAAGTAGGCCACGTCTGCGGCTGTTACCTTCACTGTTACCTGGATACCTCTTTATCTAGAACTCACTCTTCCCCCTGCCTGTCTGGCTTCTTTTAATCCTTCTGTGCCCAGATTGCAGCGGGTAAGATATTTTTCCAAGAAAAAAAGAGAAATTAAAAAAAGAGAAATTTCACCAGAGCCCCTGCTCATGTCTAATTTTTAGTTTAGAAGGATTCAAGCAAGATTTTGGATGAAAGGCAGCGACCTTAATCAAGCCCAAATCATAATTGAACCCATTCAGAGCCTACATTACATTTTAGTGTTTCATTCTGAGCAGAATGCCCTCACACCTGAAGAAGGCTTGCGTTTTCTTCTCTTTTAAGCATGTGTACAATGCTGTAATACAATTTAAAATAATTAAAAGTTTAAAAAGTATCAACTAAACTCCATTAATATCGAGTGTCTTTTATACAGCTTTTATACAGCTTTTAAGTATAGATTACACTTTTCTAAAATGTATTTAAAAAATAAAAACGATTACTAATCTAATCTTTCCACGTTTGATCCCAAAATCCCAAGAAAAATTAATCTAAACTAGGAGAAAGCTATGCTGAAAGTTTATTAATATACTTAGAAGACAAAGATAACAATTTATGTTGCATTTGTCTGATTGTGAATCAAAAAATACATTTAATTAACTGCTCTCAGTGACAGCTGACAATCCTCCATACACTCAAGTGAAAAATTAGTAATGCCAATGTAAACGTCGTATTTACAATTTGTTGATAATAGAAATGTTAAGTTCTCTAAAGCTTTTTGAGGCAGCAAAAGATTTGAACACCCTATATTGTAATGAGCTGCTGAGCTGAGAATGGGTTATGTTCCTGCTGTCAGAGGGGGTGGAAAGTGCCCGCGGTTATTTAATTAGTATTACAATTCACACTGATTCCCTTGCAAAGGTATGGACATAAGAATATTCGTGCGTGGTCAAAAAATGGCATTAAGCACTTAAAATTAATATGGTTAATAAGAGTAAACTGGAACATGCTGTAACAAGATCGGCTAAACTGGGATCTATCGCTTACGCCTGAAATTGGAGCTGCTGTCGCAGTGAATAGCGACTAATAAGTCTGTCTTTCTGTGGGGGGAAGGGAATCTGATCTGATCTGCAAACCTCCAACAGAGCTGTTCAACTGGTTTTTGTCGGGCACATCAAGTGTCAGGTGTAAGCGATAAATATATTTAGCTGAAAAGCTGTACAACGCAAGACATTTCAGTACTCTAGGTTTCGTGAAAAAGCACATTGTGCTGCTGTAATACAGTTTAAAATAATTAAAAGTCTAAACAGTATCAGCTTATGTATGGGTTGTAATTTAAAAAAAGTCAAAAACCGCACTCAAAATGCAATTTAGCGCTTTCTGGCAAGAGGAGACACCCAAATTAATAATGTAACATGCTACTGTTTGTGCATGGATATAGTTATAATGCTATTTCCTTAGACACGTGATTCCATGTTTTATTTTGAATCCCCGGCGGAACCGGGCATCCATAAGAATCAAGTACTGTAACAGGTTTATTCTATGCTGAAAAAAAAGAAGAAAGAAAACACATTCCATAAGAATCAGCGCCTTTATATAGCGCCTTTAAAGGTGGCTTCTCAAAACGCTTTACAGGATAAAAACAACAATAACAACAACAACAACAACAATATTGTGTTTCATTGCACTTTGACAGATTGTCTTTAAATCAACTGTTGATTTAAAGTTTGACAGTAAATGTTTATATTGTAACGCATACAGCCTCCATTTCTTATTAAAAATGTAGCCTAAGAGGGGGGGTCTGCTCTCACAATCCTCCATATACTCAAGTGAAAAATTAATAATGCCAATGTAAACATCGTATTTACAATTTGTTGATAATAAAAATGTTAAGTTTTTTAAAGCTTTGTGATAGTTTACCCAGTTTACCCATTGTTATTAAAAATGACTTGGATTCGAACATGTTGTGATATTTAGAAATATAAAAGTCAATTAACTGTCAATTTCCATATTTATGTCTTTATTTAGCGGTTTCATTAGTGACAAAGGCTAAACTTTCTTGGAAAAATGTCTTTGCTGTCTTGCTGATACGTTAAGCTTTCTAAACTCAGCCACAAAGTCATGTGACTGATTTTTCGCCCTGTTTCGTTGGTTAAACGCAATGATCACAAGCACCACCATGGTAACTGGGACATGTAGTTTTTAATTCAGATTGAATTATAACTGTACGTACTGTAGCGGCGAGGCTTATTAATAAGACAGAATTAAGTGTTGCTGTGCTTTCCCAAATGAGGCCCCATCTCCCTCTTCATCTCTGTGGTGCAGTAACAGAGAAGCTATTCATGCAGACTGATTTAAAGATGTTTTCTTTTGATAAGGTACAGCTCCCAAATGGGGATGCACTTAGCTAAGCCTGGCTATCATGATCAATGGTCATCCATTGGCGCCTAAAGGTCTGCAAGATTCCAAGAGAGAGCCTCATCCAAGTGGTCTACAACCCCAAGGTCAACATCACCAGAGCACCGTCGCAAGCTGAACAGCAAAGCCTGGCATAGAGCCAGAGAGCGCGGATTAGACAGCAACAAGCCTGCAACTGCTTTGTGCCCGCAGGAGATCTGAATCCCCAGAGATTGGATGAGTATTCAACTTCACTGCATGACAGCTCGAGAATTCAATTGTTATCCCAACCAGTTGATATCAATTTAATTCCTAAGAGTTATGTACTTGTTTTGAGTATCTAGTGTAGAAGTTATAACCAAGTTCATTTACGAAACGGTCTAAATGAATGATATACTGAACGTATGTCCTCTTGATATATGTAACTCTTTGTAACTGACTGAATATATACCTTTTGTATTCTGATAACCCTCTCGATAAGATCTGTTAGGTTTACATGCATATTCTATGTATTAATAAATGTATCCTCGTGTATTAGTACCTGTGTGTGTGCGTTGTTTGAGTTATGTCGCATGGTTGGATTCTAAAGCCATCAAAAGAATCAACTTTGTGATTTACTGCTACAATGAATAATTGTCTCAGTAAATCCCAAATCCTACAGAACTAGTGCCTTCAGAGAGCACACTACAGATGTTACCTATTTATCGTTGAACAGGATGTATGTGATGTGGCGACTAGGTTCAATTTTGTATCCTCTTTAAAAGATTAAGGATTGGGGTGAGTGTGATTTACCACCCTTTCAGCTAAGAACCCGACGTGCGGACCGTTTAAGCTGCATAGACTCGGTCGTTTAACTCTTCTCCATTAGCAGGGTTAAGGTTAAAGAAAAAAACATTGCTGACCTCTTTTTTTTTTTGCCAGCCGCGAGCGCTGATTAGCAAGGTTTGTATTTCATGTTTTGCAAGTTGCATCCATTTTAAGAAAAACAAGTCGTTCAAGACAGGAAATGAATGCTTGCATTTAATTAAGTCTAGCCGTAGGCGGTTGTCCATAATGACCAGTTCTGTTTGAGAAGACAGAACAAAAAAGGCACCGCTGGGATTCAGAGCCAGGGTCTCCTGTTTACTAGGCAGGCGCTTTAAGCAACTAAGCCACGGCGCCCCAGGAGCACTGTCCTTTTGCAGCCACTTGGACACACCACTCAGACACATCTGCATTCGGTGTGTGCTCCGCCTGCTCGCTGAGCAAGTTGCCACCTTTACATACAATAGCAACATCAACACCAAGAGAAAGGGTGACAAATGGCTTTTATCTGGAACTTTTCATGTCCAAGGAGCTCGATGTGCTTTCTGTGTACAACAGGGCCACTGATCTCCACACTGGCCATTGAACCACAGCAGTGGCTTGCTGGCTTGACATCTCCCAAGGAAAATGTTGAAATCGCATGTGGAACAGGAAAATGACCCTCGAGTACGAGGGAAAAAAAAGAAAAAGATCATCTGGAGCGCGCCAACCCATGTCCGGACAGCCCACTTCTGTCGACGAGGTGGCCGAGTGGTTAAGGCGATGGACTGCTAATCCATTGTGCTCTGCACGCATGGGTTCAAATCCCATCCTCGTCGCTCTCCATGTCTGACACGTGTGCCCGTTTGGCATTGGCTATCCTGTCGTTTGCTCTGGTTCTAGAGCTGTACATTTTCTAGCGGTGGCTGAACATGGTATAGTAGGCTAACGTCGGTATCGAGCAGTAACAGTAATGGCATTTACGTGCCGCTGCTGCCAAGTAGCTCTGGTTTGAGACCGCGTTTTCACTTACTTGCAACGCAAACAGAGAAAGCGATTTTTGACAGTCTCTCGAGAGACTGCGCTAGGTGTTTAGGGATAGACTTTGTCAGTTCCCCCTGGGATGGTGGCCTCTCAAATAGTTTGTGATTCCTCTAGACGTTTATACAGTAGAAGCCTGCTTCGTGGCTTAAATCCAAGCTAAGGAAACGAGTTAGAGGTCTGATGCAGAACTGCGAATTCAATGAAGGGGAACACTACAGTACATTGCACTGTATGTGTGAGGAAAGCTGCCCCCTACTGTTCCTTGTCGACCGAACAGAGGACTGTAAAGGATACCGCTAAGAAACTTTAGGATGCTGGTTGGAATCCAGCTCCAAAGTAGCCCCTTTGGGTGTTATGTCATCAAAAAGTAAGAACAGCGAATCTCCATTTGATCAAAAGCGCAACAGAACTGTTTTCCGTGGAGCAGGTTTCAGACCCGTAGACCTGTTTTATTTGTAGGGCAGGGCGCATTCCCAAACGCGAATCTCCTGTTTTAGAAATGCTTTGGGCGGCGTGAAGTGAAAATAAGAAGTGGGCTCCAGATGCACATGGAAGCAATCAAGTGTTTCATCCGAGCTGTTTCAAAGACTGCTCAACAGCTTTCCTTTTACAGAGGCCCAACGATTAATGATGGGGGTGCACCCTTCAATGTGCCTTACGACTCTAGGGAGTGATTGAGACGATTCGTAGCGTGTGTTCATTTCCCTCTATTCCCCATGTTGCAGTGGTAAGACGGTGTGCATTCTGACAGCAATCTCTTTCAAAAAATGATTTTACCTTATCGCGGCTTTGCCCTTCTTGCCTCTTTGGACAATATCTCCATCTTGTGGTCGTTGTTGGTAATGTCTTCTTATGCCCTTTTTTATTTAAATTCTCTATTAGTTGATTATAGAATCTCTACAATGGAGTTGAAAACATCAGTTTTATAGCAGACAATATGACATTATTTATAGTCCAATTAGAAACTTATTACCCTGTTTTTAACATAATAACAAATTAAAATTGATTAAAACTAAGTTTGGAACACCAGGGAACATAACGAATGATTTTTAGGAAAACCATGAGGTTCTCTGTGTCCGATGCCTGCAAGGGGAGAAAGCTAGAATCCTTTGATTTTTTCAAAATTTGAAAATAAACATCATATAACAACTGCTTTCATTCCTAGGAATGAAAAATAACAATTTTTGAAGACATAGTAGTTTCTAAAACACTACAATAAAGTTAAAAACATCAGTTTTATATTACATTATTTTTAGTGAAATTAGTCATTTTTTGCACTATTTTTAATAAAATATCTAATTAAAAGTGATTAAAATTAAGTTTGGAACAACAAGGAACACAAAAAAAAAGATTTTTAGGAAAACCATGAGGTCCTCTGTGCCCGATGCCTGCAAGGGGAGAAAGCTAGAATCCTAAAAAAAAGTTATCAATTCTAGAGCCTAAGAGGAAAACAAGACAAATGTATATCTCCAAATAATTTTATGTGCTTCAGAAGAGCCCAGGAAAGTTTTTTGCATACATGAAACCACGCCCGTTTGCACATAAGCAGACATGGTTGCACACACGACTGCATGAAAGCACACGTGCATGCGAAGTCATCCTGTTGAGCATTTGAAAAGCCGCACCACGTCGCACTTGAAATAGCTCTTACATTAGTGGTAGACGCAGGAATCGCCGTTTTATTTACGCTCTTACCAACGCGATGGAAAGCAAAACAAAGCAAAGCAGAGCAAAACAAAACGAACAAACGAAAACCCTCACGTCCCGCACTTGCATATAACGCTGTTACGTGCCCAAGCGGTATTGTACGTCATCCTAGCACTGCACCCTGGGGCGTAAGGTATATGGGAACGAGCACACGCCACGAATCGTCTCGAATCACTCCCTACAGCTGTAAGGCGCCTTGAAGCGTGCACCCCCAACATTCTTCTTTGCGCATCTGTGAAAGGTAAACTCTTGAGCAAACTCTGAACCAGCTCTAAGGAAACTAATCTGATTAGATGTTACTTTGACTCATCTTTTTACTCTCAGTGCTGGATTGCTCAAACTCCAGCTAGGGTTAGGTTTAACATTCCCACACTATTTAGACACTTTGTTTACGCTCAGTGCTGGATTTTTGGAACTTCAGGACGAGTGGGAATTTTCTCCTATCTGTCAATTCTGTTTTGTTTTGGAGACTCTTGGCTGCCTATGTTGTACAGTGCAGCGTGAATGAAACATTTTCCAAAACTGTGTCAGCTCAAAAGTTGTAAGAAAACCTCTCCAGCTGCTTTAACTCTCTTCATTTTTGTCATTTAATGTGACAATCGATGTATAACAGGAGCCTCACATATGCAAATGGTGAGGCTCCAGTTCGACACCACTTTACAGTATATGACAAAAGCATGGCAGACTGTGCCGGACCGGCAGATAACGTCCGCTTATTTTTACCATATTAAACATTGGAAATCCTCCCACTTGCATTTGTGACACTTGATTTTGGCTCCACCTAAGACACTCTTAAATCTTCAAACACTTTTCTCTTCTCCCGCAACACTCTTGTCTGTCGGCACTGTGTGGCAGCATTGCATGACAACCCATTTCACCACGGAAAGGAACCTAACAGCTTTGGTAAGAGAGGAGAAAAGGACCTGGCCCGTACGGGGATCGAACCCGCGACCTTCGCATTATTAGTACCACGCTCGAACCAACTGA
>NW_028291660.1:0-25000 GCF_059453375.1 Lepisosteus platostomus | reverse complement strand
CATCGCCTTAACTACTCGGCCACGACTACAGCGAGCTCACCGCCACCGCATTCCTCCTATAATCTAACACGGAGTGCGAGGTGGCTGCAGAAACTTTTTTAAAGTCGCTCTCCGTTAAAAACAAAATACCTTTCGCAAGATACATGCCGGCAGACAGACACGCCTCAGAGGGTTTAAGGCTGGCTTCACGTTCAAATGATAAAGTCTCCCCGTCCGGATGTCAAAATGCAACTTTGGCAGACAGAAAAAACATCAACAAACCACAAATGTGGACAAGGATTTTACAAGCTGCATCACACTGCACTTTCCAAAGCATTTACATTCCTGTTAGACGCAGGAATTGCCTTTGATTTGCGCGCTTACGAACGCCATGGAAAACGAAACAAAACTAAAGCCCTCAGCTCCTACACTTGATTATAATGCCGTTACGTGTCGAAGCAGGAATTTACGTCATCCTACCACTGCAACACGGGGAATAGAGGGAAATGAGCACACGCTACGTACGTCTCAATCACGCCCTAGAGTCATAAGGCGCATTGAAGGGTGCACCCCCATCATTAATCGTTGCGCCTCTGTGAAAGGAAAGCTCTTGAGCAGTCTTTGAAACAGCTCGGATGAAACACTTGATTGCTTCCATGTGCATCTGGAGCCCATTTCTTATTTTCACTTCACGCCGCCCAAAGCATTTCTAAAACATGAGATTCGCGTTTGGGAATGCGCCCTGCCCTACGAATAAAACAGGTCTACGGGTCTGAAACCTCCTCCACGGAAAACAGTTCTGTTGCGCTTTTGATTAAAGGGAGATTCGCTGTTCTTACTTTTTGATGACATAACACCCAAAGGGGCTTCTTTGGAGCTGGATTCCAACCAGCATCCTAAAGTTTCTTGGCGGTATCCTTTACAGTCCTCTGTTCGGTCGACAAGGGACAGAAGGGGGCAGCTTTCCTAACACACACAGTGCAATGTACTGTAGTGTTCCCGTTCATTGAATTCGCAGTTCTGCATCAGACCTCTAACTCGTTTCCTTAGCTTGGATTTAAGCCATGAAGCAGGCTTCTAGTGTATAAACGTCTAGAGGAATCACAAACTAATTGAGAGGCCATCATCCCAGGGGGAACTGACAAAGTCTATCCCTAAACACCTAGCGCAGTCTCTCGAGAGACTGTCAAAAATCGCTTTCTCCGTTTGCGTTGCAAGTAAGTGAAAACACAGTCTCAAACCAGAGCCACTTGGGAGCAGCGGCACGTAAATACTGTTACTGTCACTGCTCGATACTGACATTAGCCTACTATACCATGTTCAGCCACCGCTAGGAAATGTACGGCTCTAGTACCGGAGCAAACAACAGGAGGGCCAAAGGCGCACAGGCACACGTGTCAGACATGGAGAGCGACAAGGATGGGATTCAACCCCATGTGTGTGGAGCACAACGGATTAGCAGTCCATCGCCTTAACCACTCGGCCAACTCGTCAACGAAACTGGGCTGTCCTGACATGGGTTGGCGCACTCCAGTTGATCTTTTTCTTTTTTTTCCCTCATACTTGAGGGTCATTTTCCTGTTCCACATGCGATTTCAACATTTTCCTTGGGAGATGTCAAGCCAGCAAGCCACTGCTGTGGTTCAGTGGCCAGTGTGGAGTTCAGTGGCCCTGTTGTACACAGAAAGCACATTGAGCTCCTTGGACATGAAAAGTTCCAGATAAAAGCCATTTGTCATCCTTTCTCTTGGTGTCGATGTTGCTATTGTATGTAAAGGTGGCAACTTGCTCAGCGAGCAGGCGGAGCACACACCGAATGCAGATGTGTCTGAGTGGTGTGTCCAAGTGGCTGCAAAAGGACAGCACTCCCGGGGCGCCGTGGCTTAGTTGGTTAAAGCGCCTGTCTAGTAAACAGAAAATCCTGGGTCCGAATCCCAGCGGTGCCTTTTTTTGTTCTGTGTTCTCGAACAGAACTGGTCAGTATGGACAACCGCATACGTCTAGACTTAATTAAATGCAAGTATTCATTTCCTGTCTTGAACGACTTGTTTTTCTTAAAATGGATGCAACTTGCAAAACATGAAATACAAACCTCGCTAATCAGCGCTCACGGCTGGCAAAAAAAAAAGAAGTCAGCAATGTTTTTTTCTTTAACCTTAAGCCTGCTAATGGAGAAGAAACTAGTCGCCACATCACATACATCCGTTTTAACGATAAGAAGGTAACAACTATCCTCACTCCAGAGTAAATCTCACGTTGAGGGCATATTTTTTTCCACTTTACCATGAGTCGGGCTCAGCTGCAGAGAGGCGAGAGCAGAGCAATGAGGTCAGGGGGACAGGGGAGTCACACGCTGGCGGTTTGAACACGCGGAAGATCACTGAGGGATCCACAGTATGTGGACCCTCCATGCGCCATCATTCCACACTCCAGACTCTGAATCCTGCCATCCGAGTTAAGATCTCGGCGGAACCGGAGGCGCAGTTCTTTCTTAAAACGTAATCTGGTGAGCATTTCTAGAATCGTACTTGTATAGATGCAGCCTTTAATGTGTTGCTAGGTTAAAATTTATGACTTCTTGAACTTCAGCAGGCAACTGCCCTCTTGATTTCGGATTTAATTTCTTTATTACAGGGGCGCTTTCATGATGACAGAGTCATGTTCAGGTACTTTGCTTGATGGAGGAAGCTCATTTCGGACTCTGTGATCTGCTCACCTGGAAAGGTCTGCTGTACTACTACAAGAGAGAAGTAGAGTCTGGAGGAAGGGACAATTTTATGATGCTTTGGAAGGTAATGTTTTTTTTTTCTTTGAAATCGAAATGAATCAGAATATCAGTGCAAAAGACAAACTCTTGGTTTGGTTTAAAGAGATATGGTTTTAAAACAGACAAAATGTAGAAAACAGGTGTTTCTCACTTTTGGAAAAGAATGGACCGGGGATAATATTTTACTAGTTGCAGTGCTAAGCTCACTGGGTTACAGTCCTGCAGTGTCACACCAGGGCCAGTGGTGCAATGGATAATGTGTCTGACGATGGATTAGGAGTTTGGAGGTTCGACTCCTGCCTGGCGCTGGTTGTTTTTAAACGCATCAGGCTACTCCCTTAGTAGCCTGTGCTACTTACTGCATTGTAATCGTACCCAGTAAGAGATTTCCTTCATGTAAATGAACTGCACCTGACAGCTTTAGAAAAACACCTGGGCTCAGTACGGTGCTGAGAGCTCAAGTTGTGTATAATGTAATAATTTAGGTAGAATAGATTCTAATAATATAATGATCCAGTGTGCTGCACTACTTCACTGTTTCACTGCTCTATGCCTTCTGGAAATAAATCCTCAGACTACTTACTGCCCTGGGCATGTACCAATAAATTACAGGAGCACATCTATATATCACTGCGTTGAAGCAGGAGACACAATCACTGCAAACACATCCTAAATACAGTGTTCCAGCACCTTTGACCTCATCCAGAACGTATCATTTCTTGAAAGGAATTGCTGTCCGAATGCACATCTGAATCCCAAACAGAATCTCTAGTAAAATCCGATCATTTGTGAAACAGGTAAATGTCTCAGGGGCCCATTCCTCATTCTCAAGACACATGTATGCAGTACGTACACCATGCATTGAGCAATAGGGATTAAAGACACCACAGGTAAGGTTAGAAGACATTCTGACTATATTCTAAAATATTGGACTCATATTCTTATGATGGCAGACATGAGTCTGTGTTTAAAACCGGGGTTAATGGACATTATATGACTGTCAATTCTGTTTTGTTTTGGAGACTCTTGGCTGCCTATGTGGTACAGTGCAGCGTGAAGAAAACATTTTCCAAAACTGTGTCAGCTCAAAAGTTGTAAGAAAACCTTTCCAGCTGCTTTAACTCTCTTCATTTTTGTCATTTAATTGTCTGTCGGCACTATGTGGCAGCGTTGCATGACAACCCATCTCACCACGGAAAGGAACCTAACAGCTTTTGTAAGAGAGGAGAAAACGACCTGGCCTGTATGGAGATCGAACCCACGACCTTGGCGGTATTAGCACCACGCTCGAACCAACTGAGCTAACCGGCCTCACAACAGCACTCCTCTCTGTGCTGCAAAAAATCGAACTCAGGGAATTTCTTTTGCCCTCCTTTGAATAGAAAGCCGTGTAATTCAGTGTACGGGCTTTCTCGTGCAGTTTCATGGTTCTTGTAACCCAAATCCTACACTGGCGTGAAGTGACCCCCCATTTCACAGCATTTTTCAGCTGATTTAAAATGTACCTAAAGGAGAAGCATTATTGAAGACCATCAATTACCAAGAGCTTTTGTCAAAGGTTTTGGTGATCATTTTTAATGACCACAGAGCGCTGTGACCTCGGTTTTACATCTCATCCAAGAGACAGCGCCCTTTTACAACACAGCGTCTCCGTCACTATGCTGGGGCATTGGGACCCGCACAGACCTCAGGTTGAGCGCCCCCCCACCGGCACCATTAACACCGCTTCCAGCTGGAAACTTTGTTTTTCCCTGTAGCTCACCCTCATCCGGGTACTGACCTGGCTAACAAATGCTTTGCTTCAGTGGGTTTTCAGTTGCGAGTTGCAAGGGGATGCAAGTGATGGAGCCGCTCGCTGCAAAAGCCACTGCTTTGGCTGGGAATCGAACCAGAGCCTCCCACGTGGGAAGTGAGAATTCTACCACTGAACCACCAATGCTCAGTACCCAGGCCTTCAAAAAAGACGCTTTTTTGGTGCTCTGTTAAAAAAGCGTCGACATTACCTCTTTCAAAAGGCTTCACTTTCCTAGTCACATTCCAAGGCTCATTGAACCCGGGCTGTTTCCTCCAGCGGTATAGTATTGCAGTTAGACAGCACGATGCCTGCAAGACTATGTCACGCTCTGACGAGACTGTCAAAAATTGCTTTCGCCGATTGTATTGCAAACCGGCGGAAGCGGGGTATTGGGAAAAGTTTTCAACTAGCAATAATCGCGCCTCGGCTAAACCTCACAGGCTACGATACTGCCAATGCGCAAATCTGACGGTTGCCAGGCAACCGCGGGGATCCTATGGAAATCGTTATCAATCGTCTCATGGCATGTCGTTGCTGTAACGCTTCATATTTGTCGTCTTCTTCTTCTAGCTTGAGGTTTTGAAGAATTTCATGACAGACAAGGGCTCCGTCGGGAACAAAGGGCGTTGTGAGAAAACCGTTGCTTATTTTCAGCAGCAGAAATACAACCCTTTAAATACAAGATGACAGAACAATGACGAAGGGCATGCCGGGAGGAACTCATGCACTACAGAGGAAAGGGGGCGGGCACGTACAGTTCACATTCAAGCCACAAGTACTCTTCTCGGATGTTGCACAAACAAATCCTAACGTCCTGAAAGCATTGCAGCATGTTTGTGTCCCACTTCCCGTGGCTGCAGGACGACTGACACGAACGGACAAACACAATCTGTGGCGTTTAGTGTGACATAGTCTTGCAGGCATCGTGCTGTCTCACTGCAATACTATACCGCTGGAGGAAACAGCCCGGGTTCGATGAGGCTTGGAATGTGACTAGGAAAGTGAAGCCTTTTGAAAGAGGTAAAGCACTGCACAACGGAACTGAGGGAGAATCTTACAATGATTTCGAATGAATTCTGTATGCGTTAAAAGACAGCTATACACAGAAAACATGCAGGACACTGCTCATGATGTTTCCCGAGCCGAAACACAGTGCGTTTTTCCAAGCCATCTGACAAAGCCCGCCCACTGAAAACTGCAGTAGATCGTGTAAAGACGTTCAACTTTGTAACTACTGCACGCACAGGAAGCAGAATAAATTCCTCTTTTCAAACTGTCAAAGGTTTGCTTTGCGAACGCTGCAGGGCATCGCACAATCTCTTTTGAACGGGGACAAACCATTTCTTATGGGGCGCAGTAAGTACAGACGTTTAAAAAGCTCCACTCATGCCGACGATGCAGCATGAAGAAGCGCAACCTAACGGTTGACAGACAAAAGCCGGGCGCCGCTACGAGCAATATGAAATCAAACTGACAGCACACGGCGTTTCGCGCTGACTCAAAAGTGATCTCGACAGACGCTGTTCTCTGCATAACGCTGAAAGAGCTAAAGAGCGTTTCTGTTGAGACGTAACAAGCTTGTTTCTTTCTACCATGATGTTACCATGACAAAATCTGTCTTTAAACACCTTGCTCAGTCTCTGACGAGACTGTCAAAAATTGCTTTCGCCGATTGTATTGCAAACCGGCGGAAGCGGGGTATTGGGAAAAGTTTTCAACTAGCAATAATCGCGCCTCGGCTAAACCTCACAGGCTACGATACTGCCACTGCGCAAAGCTGACGGTTGCCAGGCAACCGCGGGGATCCTATGGAAATCGTTATCAATCGTCTCATGGCATGTCGTTGCTGTAACGCTTCATATTTCACAGCATATTCCCGCCCCCCAAAGAAAAGAGCGCCAATCAGAGAGGCGGAGACCGAGGACTCGCAGAGCAGACGGCCACAGTCGCCGTAATAAGAGCGATTGTGAGCGGTTTTAGTTTCTCTCTTTGACCAGCCCAGCTGTGCCCCACCCGAAGGCAGGGAAGCACAAAAATTGTATGGAACTCATTCATGTTCCTCTCCATGGAAATCTTTAGTAAAAGGCAAAAGATTTGTACGAGATGAAGAGAAACCAGAGTGCGTGGCTGGACAGCTGCAGGAGCCCAGGCCGCCTTCAAGGCCTCTGCCCTGCCGGTCGTGGTTGGCAATGCACCTGGCCTTACAAACGAGCCAGTGGGGCCCGTTCAGCTCTGGGCTCATCGCCTGCGGCTCTCGGCTTACCTGGCAGGGGAGATACCTTGATCAGCCTGTAGTTAGAGTAGTTGGATTGTTTTCTTGTTTTGTGGAAGCAGTGTTTGTTTTGCAGTTTGAGATGGCAACCTTTGGATCCCGCAAGAATGCTGTACGTTTTGAGCTTTTGGATGACCTCTTCATGGATCGTATGCAGTTCAGCAGAAAAGTGTTACAGAAGGAACGTGGCTTTGAACCTCGGCACTTGGATTTCATCTTCGCTCTCCCAGGTCAGAAAGCATTTGAGGTTGTTTTTGCTACCTATTCTCTGTTTGAACAATGTGTGGATGTGTTTGAGGCAAAAAGAGGGAAAGTTCCTGCCCTTGAGAAGATCAACTTGCAGCCTCTGACACAGAGAGAGAGGAAAACGGTGCATGTTGTTATGTTCTCGGAACTGGCAAAGACGGAGGACATTCACACCTGGCTTAAGCAGTACTGCACCGTCCACCATGGAACTGAGGTTAGAGATGTTGACGGTATAAAAACAGGAGCAAGGAAATTCGAGGTTCGCTTGCTACCGGACAATGTAAATGGAGGCTTAAGGCACCTGCCCTCTACAATCCGGCTGGGCGCCTGCAATGGCTATGTTTTTTATGTGGGACAACCAAAGGTGTGTCGGCGCTGTGGTGTTGTGGGACACCTGGCATCGTCCATACATTTCAAAATCCATACAGCTTGTGAAAGATGAAATCCATTTCTTGGTTGTCAGTGGAAAAAGATTGCCGGCTGCAAGAAGCGCAAGTGATTGTTTTCTTTGACCATAAACCTGCAAATGTAGGGAGCACAAGTGGCCGTCAGTCTCTGTGGCGCAATCGGTTAGCGCGTTCGGCTGTTCACCGAAAGGTTGGTGGTTCAAGCCCACCCAGGGACGCATGTCTCAGTTTTTCCAATGTAAACATCATCACCGCTAAAGAAGATGGCGCAGAAGGCTCCACAGTCGAAACGTTGTGCTTCTTTTCTTCTCTTTTCAGCATGGAGTAAACCTTTGCTTGATCCTTTGCAGCCTACGCATGCTGACACAGCTACCTTTCTCTTAACGTGCCTCAATCATTATTCACCAAAACCATCAGCAGAATGTGTCGCCTTTGTGGTGATGTCACTCCTCTGCTTCACAAATGTCCTTAGTGACGGACCATTTCTTTCTGCCATTTTTCCGGAGCGGTTATTGATTGCTCCATCATTTCCCTCATACTTTCCATCCCTAGATTGAAAAAAAAAAAAACAGAAACAGGCTGACAGGACGACAATCAAATTGCAAAAACTCATCAAAGCACTCGATAGAGTATTTGAATCCACAAGTAGCTACGAGCAACTTTGTCCTGGCTTGCATGAAAGTCGGAAAATGTCAAAAAGAAAAAGATGGTGGCTTTTTCATATCTGTTCTTTTATTTTTAGTTCGTTGGCTCTTCTGTCCATTGTCCTCCTGCCTGGCTCTTGACCTGTGACTGTCTGAACGCACACATTAGACTTTCAGGCGGGGGATTTGTCCTGAGCCTCTGTGAAAGACCCACCCACCCCCATAAATAACTGCTCTAGAAACACATGAATGCAAAACTAAACCACAGCTTAAAGAGGAGCTCCAACTCAGTGCCATACTAATGTAAACGAAGTAATACTAAGACATGTTCTTATGGATTTGTCTTACCTTGAGATATGTAATTGGATTTCAGGATTAACTTCCTCATTCAATGTACTGGTGATTCTTTGCCTGGTCAGTACCTGGGTGGGAGACCTCCAGCGAACAATTAAGCTTGCTGCTGGAAGTGGTGTTAAGAGACTCTTAGGATCTTCCAGAGGTGTCTGTCCAATAGCACTAGTTGCCTTAGAGCTGGCTCAAACATTGCTCAAGAGTCTACCTTTCACAGATGCGCAAAGATGAATGATGGGGGTGCACGCTTCAAGGAGCCTTCCAACTGTAGGGACCGATTAGAGACGATCCGTAGCATGTGTTCGTTTCCATATACGCCCCGTGTCTCAACGGTAGGACAGAGTCAAATACTGCCTCGACACGTAACAGCGTTATATTAAACCGCAGGACTTGAGGGCTGTTTTGTTTGAATGTTCAAGGCATTGGTAAGAGCGTAGGTCAAGGGCCATTGGTGCATCTCCTGTAACTGGAGTAAAAATGCTATTCAAAGTGCAGTGACTAAAATCGTCGTCCACATGTCTCCGTTGTTGATTGCTTTCTGTCTAAGAACGTTCTGTTTTCATGTCCGAACGGGGAGACTTTATCATTCCAACTTGAAGCCACCCTTAAGTCCTCTGAGGTGTGTGTGTGTGTGTGCTTGCACGTATGGCGTAAAAGGTTTCTTAAACGGAGAGCGAACTTGAAAAAAGTTGCCTCCACTGCCGCCGCCGCCTCGCACTCCCTGTTCGATTGTAGCAAGAAGGCAGCGGCCGCAGTGCTCGCTGTAGTCGTGGCCGAGTGGTTGAGGTGACAGACTTGAAATCTGTTGGGGTCTCCCCGCGCAGGTTCAAATCCTGCCGACTACGGCGTCCTTTGCATTTGGTTGCGTGCGTGCGTGTAAAAGGACCAGCGCCGTTTCGTTTTCGCTGGGACCTTTAACACTCTAAATCGCCTGGACCCGCAGCCTGTGAAATCGATTCTTCAGCACCCACGATGGACGCTTTGCCGCTGGACACAGATAACGATGCTTTTCTGCAACGAGCTTTCCAGCTGAATTTTCTCAGCAGCTCCGTACTGAACCTGTTCTCCATTGCAACATAGCGGAGGGTCGTCACGTCTATAGCAAGGCTGTGTAGGACCGCATACGCCACAGTGACTTGTACACAGACCACATGAAAGGCAAGCAAAATACACTTTTAAAATTCCAAAGACTCACAAGGTCAGAGAAACAGCGATGACCTGAACAGATCTGTTACAGAAGTCTAGGTTGACCTTTTTAGAGCTGTAATTGCATTTTTGTTTAATAGAAGATCAAATCTACTCGCATGTACCAGCACATTACAGTTTATTGATGTTAATTCTGTTTAAGTAATAAGATTGCTAACGATGTTGGACTTTAGCCGGTGTTTTTTAGAACAAATTGCTTACACTTCTGTAAGGAATACCCAGTACGTGCCTTTGTCAGTCATTGCTCACCATACCTGTAACTTTCTTATCTAACTCACTTCCTCAAATGGTGAAGGTCCACAAACATAAATGAAAAAAAAACCCTTGTTGTAGATGAGGTGCACAAAAAAGCAGCCCCTGATAGTGTATAACACATTTATACTATTGCAGAGACACATGTAACATATATATACTGTATATATATATGAAACAGAAATAGAAACAGAAACAGGAATCGCTTACTCACCTGGAGAATCTCTGTAGGAATATCTAGCATTTATCAATGGAAATAAAAGCTGCTTTAATACAGTGCATGTTCAAACTCAAACCCTCAGCTGCTGTTCTTGTTTGTTTTGGGACAAATTGCAACTGAGCATCGCATGAGCCGTTACGTACCCTTATCTGTTAGGGAATTTCAAGGGAGGAGTTAGGTCAGAATGGGTAGGCTGCAAAACAACAAGTAAAGATTTATTCCAAGATGAAACGTTGTGGCGGTTTTCTTATCTTTTCAGCATGGACTAAACTTTTACGTGTTCCTTATATGCTATATATGTATATATTAGCACCAATGTCGTTCTTAAAAACTAACATGAAATTGTCAGGGACATTCAGCTATATACAAAGACGAGACAGACAAAGTAATAATTCTGTATTAACGTGGCCTACATATTGACGCAATGGTCGAACTAACTGACATGTTCTGATTCAGATCCCCTGCAGTTCATGCCAATTAGAACAATAGCAATGCTGAGTCCTCCCCACCCTACTGAGCACAAATTCAGCTGCTCTCCAGTTCTGTTCTGCATGTTTTTTCATTGCATTTGAGCTCGGAGCTGGAGATGATCTCCATACAGTTCTGTGTTCACCAGCCCGCACTTGCGTGCTAATTTACGGGTTGTGGCAAATGCTTTTCTATAGTTCACATACATGACGCCAACCTGTTACCGAGGAACCTGAGAGGTTTAAAAGCCTCACGAGCCAGGCAGGACTCGAACCTACAATCTTCTGATCCGAAGTCAGACGCGTTATCCATTACGCCACTGGCCCATAGAACATGCACTTGCACTCCACCACAGAGAGCTCTACACTGCTACTAGTAGTACACTTCCCCATCTAAATTTTCACAGCAAGAAACTTGTGTTTCCTACTATTTTTATCAGGTTTAAAATATCATCTCCTTAAAACAGAAAAAGTGTTGATGTGTCGTGCTGAAATTCTGATTGATTTTGAATTCAAAGAAAAAGGTTTTCTTCCAAAACACCATGAAATTGTCACATCTTGCAGACAATAGGTGTATTCCATGTTGAAAAGAGAAGAAAGAAAACCATGGAGCCTTTTACAGGTGTGAGGCTTCTTCAGGTGTGAGAAGACCTCACAGTCGAAACGCTGTGTTTCCGTTCTTCTCTTTTCAGCATGCAATAAACCTAGTACTTGTTCCTTTTCAGCCGAGGCATGCTGACGTAGCTACCCAGCTGAACATCTTGCAGACTCTACAGTACTTCTCTCCTGTAGAAGTAAAGCAGGGCTTGCTGGGTGAGCTTTTGCTCCAGTAAATTAGGTCACGTGTCATGTTAAATCACTTCTTCTAAACACAACATTTGCTGGTGCTAGCTTTCCCCATGAAAAGAGACATTTCCCTTACAGTACATGACATATCGTTTTTATTCTATCAATAAGTATAGAAATTAAACAAAAGAAAAAATGGTGTCGCCAAAGAATGCACAGCTCTGTCGCCTTGGGGAGGTGTCAAGGGCATTGAGCTCCTTGGACATGAAAAGTGCCCGATAAATGCCATTTCTCATCATTTCTCTTGGCGTCAGTTCTGCTATTAAATGGGACGGAGGCAACGGGCTCAGAGAGCAGGTTAAGTGCACACCGAACGCAGATGTGTCCAAGTGTCTGTAAAAGCGCGGTGCTCTGCTGGCGCTGTTCCCTAGTGGCTTAAAGTGCCCGCCTAGTAAGCAGGCGATCCTGGGTCTGAATACCAGCGGTGCCTCTCTCCGTGTCTTGTTGTGCCGAATGTATCATTTCAGACAAACATGTACAGCTTGGTTCAGTTTAATGCAAGAATTCATTTCCTTTCTGGAATAACTTGTTTTTGAAGAAATCCATACAGCTTGTGAAAGATGAAATCCATTTCTTGGTTGTCAGTGGAAAAAGATTGCCGGCTGCAAGAAGCGCAAGTGATTGTTTTCTTTGACCATAAACCTGCAAATGTAGGGAGCACAAGCGGCTGTCAGTCTCTGTGGCGCAATCGGTTAGCGCGTTCGGCTGTTAACCGAAAGGTTGGTGGTTCAAGCCCACCCAGGGACGCATGTCTCCGTTTTTCCAATGTAAACATCATCACCGCTAAAGAAGATGGCGCAGAAGGCTCCACAGTCGAAACGTTGTGCTTCTTTTCTTCTCTTTTCAGCATGGAGTAAACCTTTGCTTGATCCTTTGCAGCCTACGCATGCTGACACAGCTACCTTTCTCTTAACGCGCCTCAATCATTATTCACCAAAACCATCAGCAGAATGTGTCGCCTTTGTGGTGATGTCACTCCTCTGCTTCACAAATGTCCTTAGTGACGGACCATTTCTTTCTGCCATTTTTCCGGAGCGGTTATTGATTGCTCCATCATTTCCCTCATACTTTCCATCCCTAGATTGAAAAAAAAAAAAAACAGAAACAGGCTGACAGGACGACAATCAAATTGCAAAAACTCATCAAAGCACTCGATAGAGTATTTGAATCCACAAGTAGCTACGAGCAACTTTGTCCTGGCTTGCATAAAAGTCGGAAAATGTCAAAAAGAAAAAGATGGTGGCTTTTTCATATCTGTTCTTTTATTTTTAGTTCGTTGGCTCTTCTGTCCATTGTCCTCCTGCCTGGCTCTTGACCTGTGACTGTCTGAACGCACACATTAGACTTTCAGGCGGGGGATTTGTCCTGAGCCTCTGTGAAAGACCCACCCACCCCCATAAATAACTGCTCTAGAAACACATGAATGCAAAACTAAACCACAGCTTAAAGAGGAGCTTGTCATGACCGCCAGGCAGTTAAGACCAACTCTTAAGCAATCTAAACAGCACCAGCAGCGGGTGATTATTAACAAACGCCGCCGCACGAGTTAACCCACCTGCACACACTCCACCGTGCGGTACGCAGTGCTATTTTTACCATCTTTACCTGCTTCCCGCTGGTATTGAGTCTACTCCTTGAGAGCTCTACCTGGCGTTTTTTCCATTACCTCGTTTATTCTGGATATTGGACTCCCCTTCTGCCTTTTCGACTTTGGACCTCGCCTCTCACCTCGGACTGTTTGCCACCAGTGTTCTCCCTGGATTACGACTTACCTTACGCCTCTTGACCACGAAACAAAGCAAAGCAGAGCAAAACAAAATGAACAAACGAAAACCCTCACGTCCCGCACTTGCATATAACGCCGTTACGTGCCCAAACGGTATTGTACGTCATCCTAGCACTGCACCCCGGGGCGTACGGTATATGGGAACTAGCACACACCACGAATCGTCTCGAATCACTCCCTACAGCTGTAAGGCACCTTGAAGCATGCACCCCCAACATTCTTCTTTGCGCATTTGTGAAAGGTAAACTCTTGAGCAAACTCTGAACCAGCTCTAAGGAAACTAATCTGATTAGACGTTACTTTGACTCATCTTTTAAGGGACCCTTGTTAATTGGAGAAATCAATGATTTCGAATGAATTCTGTATGCGTTAAAAGACAGCTATACACAGAAAACATGCAGGACACTTCTCATGATGTTTCCCGAGCCAAAACACAGTGCGTTTTTCCAAGCCATCTGACAAAGCCCGCCCACTGAAAACTGCAGCAAATCGTGTAAAGACGTTCAACTTTGTAACTACTGCACGCACAGGAAGCAGAATAAATTCCTCTTTTCAAACTGTCAAAGGTTTGCTTTGCGAACACTGCAGGACATCGCACAATGTCTTTTGAACGGGGACAAACGATTTCTTATGGGGCACAGTAAGTACAGACGTTTAAAAAGCTCCACTCATGCCGACGATGCAGCATGAAGAAGCGCAACCTAACGTTTGCATTCCTAGCAAATTCCTTTTATTTTTTGATAAATAAAGACAGTCTTGTTTAACAAACAACACACACAACATTTTACATTGTCAATTCAATTCAAATCAATGTATTTCTATATAGCGCCTTTCACAACAAGGTTGTCCCAAGGCACTTAACAATGCAAGTTGTTAAGAGCCTTGTGTCTAATATGCCGCCTAGGTAACGTGCTGTCTCTTTGAGGCAAATGTTTAAATCCTCTGAGTTAAGTGCTGAAGTTATAGTAGTCCTATCAGTATTGTTGCCTCCGATCAACAGATCCTCATTTTTCTCAGAGTTGAGTAACAAAAAGTTTTCACACATCCAAGTATTTCCTTCCTTAATGCATTTAACTAAACTGATAATAGAAGAGTTGTCGTTTGGTGTAAACAAAATGTTTATTTGAGTGTCATCAGCATATGAATGAAAGTTCATATTATTTTTTCATATTATCCTACCTAGCAGCAGCATGTAGAGAGAGAGAGCAATATTGGTCCCAGCACTGATCTTCTGGTACCCCAAATTGAACTGGTGACATTGATGAAGCAGTACAATTATTAGATATTTGAACATAATGAAAACGATGAGTTAAATGTGAAGTAAACCACTGAAGGACGGTTCCAGATAAGCCAACCTCAAACTCAAGCCTGTGTAACAAAACAGAGAGGTCAACCGTGTCAAAGGCAGCTCTAAGATCTAGAAGCACAAGCACTGTTGCATTCCCCGCATCAGTAGCTAAGAGAATATCATTTACGACTCTTGTTAATGCAGTTTCAGAAACCAGACTGAAATTTCTCAAGTATATTATTTGAATCCAGATACGATTGACGTTGGGCAACAACTATTCTCCCAAGACTTTTAGATTGAAATGGGACCTTTGAGACAGGCCTGTAGTTGTTAAGAACTTGTGGATCCAAATTTGACTTCTTAAGGAGCGGTCTAACAACCACTACCTTAAATTGATCAGGTACAACGCCTGACGCAAGCGATGCATTCATCATGCTAATTATAGGTCCTGCCAGTCCTTCGAGGGAATCTTTGACTAGCTGAGTGGGGATGGGATCTAGCGAACAGGTGGTTGACTTTGTCTTACGTCTGTGTTCATGAGTCCACCATAAGAAGAAATCTGAACAGGAGTGGTGATCATGCGAGGTCACCATGGAGGAAACCACTGCTCTCCCCCCCAAAAAAACCACCACTGCCCCTCTCAAGTTTGCTAAAGACCACATGGATGTTCCACAGCAACTCCTGGAACAATGTTCTGTGGACAGACGTGACAAAAGTTGAAAGTTAAAGGAGTACATCAACAACAGAGTGGCTGAAACAGAAGAAATTCCGTATTTTGGGATGGCCAAGTAAGAGTCCTGACCCCAATCCCATTGAAGTACTGTGGCGTGATCTGAAGCAGGCCGTTCAGTGCAAGACATCCCAAAAATATACATGAACTGAAACAGTTTTTCATAGAGGAATAGGCCAAAATACCTCCTAACCGCTGCTCAGGTCTGACCAGCCGCTACAGAAAGTGGGGGTTGAGGTTTTTGTCATAAAGGAGGTTCCACTAGCTCCTTAATATAAGGGTTCACGTACTTTTTCCATCAATGACCTTGATTGTTTAAACCATTTGGTCAATAAAGAAACAGCAATGTCAAATGTTGGGCGTGTGTTGTTTGTTAAATCACACTCTCTTTATTAATTATTATGACTTAGATAAAGATAAGATCACATGTTAGGAGCCATTCATGCAGAAATCCACATCATTCCGAAGGGCTGTTTACAAAAGTTTTTCTCCCAACTGTATGTGAGAGAAAAGCAGAGACGCTCACTGAGTAAGGTGGGGTTGTAGCTTTGCAAATCACAAGGACATTTGTATGCTCAAAATGGGACAGGAGCACCCCAGATGGGACTCAAACCCACAATCCCTGGCTTAGGAGGCCAGTGCCTTATCCATTAGGCCACTGGGGCACACTGGGGAAAGTTAGGCAGCAGAAGGTTTACTGTGACCTGAGAAGGACCGGCATCCAATCACGGTGGTACACACACACACACGCTCTCACTCATCTGAGCTACACGGCTACCAAGATGATCTCAGGTGCGCCGAGCTGGTACGGAACATATTGAACTGATCGACGGCGAATTGTCTCTCAGACAGGCTTTTCACCTCTAAGCTCCCTGACTGACAGTGATCAGCTAGGTAGTGAAACAGTCAGCTGCTTCTAAGCCTTAAACAGCTGCATCGCGGCGCTTCCACAGAGAGATGATTTGAAAGCCAAACATCGCCCATTGGGAACACCTTACTATCACTAGTTTAAGAGACTCTTAAGGTCTTGCAGAGGTGCCTGTCTAATAGCATGCGCTTTGCAAGCTATAGGTGTTTAGGCTGAGGCAGAATGCCTGTTAACAAAATGTTTTTCTAAAGGGGCCTCGCACTCTTTTCCAAGCAATGGTCACCATCCCCACCGAGTGTCACAATGTGGTCATGTCCTAGGACATCACCTGTTAGTCTCCATTTGTCTGCCACCAACACTTTAGGTTACGGGGTCACAACCGCACCCCGGAGACCAGAGGAGCCGTTGGCGTTCTGGCGGCGCAGATTGGGCTGAAGGTGGGGCGCTTGAATCTCGCTGTTGGAGGCCGTCTGAAACTGACCCAAGCCTTTCCCTTGAATTAAATGTAAATAAGAAATGAACCCCAGATGCACATGGAATCAATCACGTGTTTCCTTTGAGCCGTTTCAGAGACTGCTCCAGAGTTTACCTTGCACAGATGCGCAAAGATTAATGATGGGGGTGCACGCTTCCAGGCGTCTTACAACTGTAGGGACTGATTAGAGACAATTCGTAGCTTGTGCTCATTTCCCTCTATTCCCCGTGTTGCAGTGGTAGGATGACGTAAATTCCTGCTTCGACACATAACGGGATTATAATCAAGTGCAGGAGCTGAGGGCTTTAGTTTTGTTTCGTTTTCCATGGCGTTCGTAAGCGCGCAAATCAAAGGCAAATTCCTGCGTCTAACACGAATGTAAATGCTTTTGAAAGTGCAGTGTGGTGCAGCTTGTAAAATCCTTGTCCACATTTGTGGTTTGTTGATGTTTGTTCTGTCTGCCAAAGTTGCATTTTGACATCCGGACGGGGGGACTTTAACATTTGAAGCCACCTCGCAGTCCGTGTTTGATTATAGGAGGAATGCGGCGGCGGCGGGCTCGCTTTTGTCGTGGTCGAGAGGTTAAGGCGATGGGCTCGAAATGCGTTGGCGACTCCCCGCGCAGGTTCGAAACCTGCCGACTCCGGCGTCTGCCGTACGTCGCCTTGTGTCTGCGCGGCAGAGGCGAAGTGCTGCTTCTCCTTTCCCGGTACTATAAAAACGCTAAATCGCTTGGACCCGCTGCCATGGAAAGCAAGACTTCAGATAACCACACATTTTGCGTTCGCACCTCTGGTGCTCTACTTATGCCTTTGAAAACCTAATGAATAAAGCTGAAAGAACCGACACGGTATGTAGGTGCTCGTAAAGCACGCAGTAAAGAACTGTTAACAGCAAGGGTTTCAGTGGGTTAACTGAGGAGAAGGCGTGATCACTAATTGTTGACTTTTTATTTGGTGTTAGAAACACTCTTACTGTGCATGACGTGCAACAAATGTAGCCACAGAAATTGCATCACGCTTTCATGTATGCTATTGCAGACCCCAACGTTGCCTAGATAGAAAACCGAAATAGCCGTGGGTTTGCTTGCTGGTCTGAAGGATCTCTCTTCGAATCTCTATCATTTGTCAATGGAAGTAAAAGGCGTTGCAATCTCATACGTTCAGAATCAACCGGGGTAAAGTTAGCTCGAAGTTCGAAAACGATTTTGGCACGCCTGTAGCGCTTTCACGAAACCTCTTAGAATTGCGAGAATGCTTGTTTTGTGTATAAAATACATTGTGGATGCTTTCTCAGCCTTTACTTTTTCGTTTTTATGACATTTTTTTGACCAAGCACGAATATTCTTTTGTCCATATCTTCGCAATGGAAGCACAGAACGCCGTCAAACCAAATGCATTTTAAAGACCACGACTTGTGGATATTTCCACACCCTTTATATCAAACTATCAGTGAGCTAATTATCTTTTTTTAAACCTCCGGTTTTTCATCGATGCGTAATTACGCACGAACTGGAACCCGGGGGACCGCTGTGTGCACACGTTCACAACGCGAGAAATACTGTTCAAATCGCTTCGTGCGAAAAACCCGTATATGACCATAGGAAGCAGAACAGCGCAGTCTCCCATTACCCAGACTGTAAGCACGGGAATAAAGCTTTGTTTGACTTCTGAAACCCTTCCTTTACGTCCTGTTTTCATTCAGGTAAGGGTCAACTATATTGAAAATACTACTGACAGCAGGAAGATTAAAATATTCTTTACTCAGCATCTTATTAAAAACAGCTCCCATGATGTTCAAACCGATTTTTTACACAGAACACTGACACAGCTTTGCATTCTGAATCTCTTTTTCTCATGCTTTTATTTAATATGGCACAATGCACTGGGATAGGGGTATTCTGTTCACAAACCAATAGCATTTAAACCACAGCACCCACAATGCTGCAAGTGTTTTGCACACTAAGCGGGTCCTCTGACTTTTCCCAGCTTTATTTTGGGTTGTGGAACCTTTCTTTATATTTTTTAGGATTTTCTGAAGATAACACTACAGGTGGGATGGGTGGGTTGTCTTCATGGCTCAATAGCATTTCAAATACAGCACCCACACTGCTGAAACCAAGTGTTTTACACACCAGACAGGCCCCCGAACCTCATACAACCTTACTGTGGCTGTGGCCCCTGTCTTTATTTTGTAATGAGTTTCTGAAGATAACACTACAGGTAATACACTGGGACAGGTGGGTCGTCTTCATGGCTCAATAGCATTTCAAATACAGCACCCACTCTGCTGAAACCAAGTGTTTTACACACCAGACAGGCCCCCAAACCTCATACAACCTTACTGTAGCTGTGGCCCCTTTCTTTAATTTTTTATGATTTTCTGAAGATTACACTACAGGTAATACACTGGGACGGGTGGGTCGTCTTCATGGCTCAATAGCATTTCAAATACAGCACCCACTCTGCTGAAACCAAGTGTTTTACACACCAGACAGGCCCCCAAACCTCATACAACCTTACTGTAGCTGTGGCCCCTTTCTTTAATTTTTTATGATTTTCTGAAGATTACACTACAGGTAATACACTGGGACGGGTGGGTCGTCTTCATGGCTCAATAGCATTTCAAATACAGCACCCACTCTGCTGAAACCAAGTGTTTTACACACCAGACAGGCCCCCAAACCTCATACAACCTTACTGTAGCTGTGGTCCCTTTCTTTAATTTTTTATGATTTTCTGAAGATTACACTACAGGTAATACACTGGGACGGGTGGGTCGTCTTCATGGCTCAATAGCATTTCAAATACAGCACCCACTCTGCTGAAACCAAGTGTTTTACACACCAGACAGGCCCCCAAACCTCATACAACCTTACTGTAGCTGTGGCCCCTTTCTTTAATTTTTTATGATTTTCTGAAGATTACACTACAGGTAATACACTGGGACGGGTGGGTCGTCTTCATGGCTCAATAGCATTTCAAATACAGCACCCACTCTGCTGAAACCAAGTGTTTTACACACCAGACAGGCCCCCAAACCTCATACAACCTTACTGTAGCTGTGGCCCCTTTCTTTAATTTTTTATGATTTTCTGAAGATTACACTACAGGTAATACACTGGGACGGGTGGGTCGTCTTCATGGCTCAATAGCATTTCAAATACAGCACCCACTCTGCTGAAACCAAGTGTTTTACACACCAGACAGGCCCCCAAACCTCATACAACCTTACTGTAGCTGTGGCCCCTTTCTTTAATTTTTTATGATTTTCTGAAGATTACACTACAGGTAATACACTGGGACGGGTGGGTCGTCTTCATGGCTCAATAGCATTTCAAATACAGCACCCACTCTGCTGAAACCAAGTGTTTTACACACCAGACAGGCCCCCAAACCTCATACAACCTTACTGTAGCTGTGGCCCATTTCTTTAATTTTTTATGATTTTCTGAAGATTACACTACAGGTAATACACTGGGACAGGTGGGTCGTCTTCATGGCTCAATAGCATTTCAAATACAGCACCCACTCTGCTGAAACCAAGTGTTTTACACACCAGACAGGCCCCCGAACCTCATACAACCTTACTGTAGCTGTGGCCCCTGTCTTTATTTTGTAATGAGTTTCTGAAGATAACACTACAGGTAATACACTGGGACAGGTGGGTCGTCTTCATGGCTCAATAGCATTTCAAATACAGCACCCACTCTGCTGAAACCAAGTGTTTTACACACCAGACAGGCCCCCAAACCTCATACAACCTTACTGTAGCTGTGGCCCCTTTCTTTAATTTTTTATGATTTTCTGAAGATTACACTACAGGTAATACACTGGGACGGGTGGGTCGTCTTCATGGCTCAATAGCATTTCAAATACAGCACCCACTCTGCTGAAACCAAGTGTTTTACACACCAGACAGGCCCCCAAACCTCATACAACCTTACTGTAGCTGTGGCCCATTTCTTTAATTTTTTATGATTTTCTGAAGATTACACTACAGGTAATACACTGGGACGGGTGGGTCGTCTTCATGGCTCAATAGCATTTCAAATACAGCACCCACTCTGCTGAAACCAAGTGTTTTACACACCAGACAGGCCCCCAAACCTCATACAACCTTACTGTAGCTGTGGTCCCTTTCTTTAATTTTTTATGATTTTCTGAAGATTACACTACAGGTAATACACTGGGACGGGTGGGTCGTCTTCATGGCTCAATAGCATTTCAAATACAGCACCCACTCTGCTGAAACCAAGTGTTTTACACACCAGACAGGCCCCCAAACCTCATACAACCTTACTGTAGCTGTGGCCCCTTTCTTTAATTTTTTATGATTTTCTGAAGATTACACTACAGGTAATACACTGGGACGGGTGGGTCGTCTTCATGGCTCAATAGCATTTCAAATACAGCACCCACTCTGCTGAAACCAAGTGTTTTACACACCAGACAGGCCCCCGAACCTCATACAACCTTACTGTGGCTGTGGCCCCTGTCTTTATTTTGTAATGAGTTTCTGAAGATAACACTACAGGTAATACACTGGGATAGGGGGGTGCTATTCATGAGTCAAAAGCTTCATCACAACATCTGAAAATTTTAGATTTTACATTCTTTTTATTTCCCATGTTTCGTTTAGTTTTTTCCTAATTTCACATTTTAAATAAGCTATATCTGTAATCACAATGAAGGTGTGGTATGCAGTCTTGATGATGTGACTGTGTAACCATCAGGCACGAAGGAGAGAAAAACAAAAAACTCCAAAGGAGAAAAAAAATCTCTGGGGGTCCAAGGCCTGATGGTTGACCTCCCCTCCAGGTCCTGGTTGTGTATGACAAATAGTTACTAGAAACAGTTCACATGCACAACCATGCAGATTGACACGGTGAATTCTATTTCATATATTATGTGAGACTAGATGTTAATGTTGAGTGTGTCCCATCCACTGGGTTGAGCAGTACAGGATCTTGAGTTTTGTAGGCTGGGTTCCTTGCTTCAGAAATCCAGGAGGATCCCTTGTCATGGGGGACGGAGCTCAATATCAACCAAAGGCACCGAAGAGAGAACAGTGGCAGGCATGGTGTGGAGAAAAAAAAAGGGTTAGACACAGAAAAAACAATTGCAACGTGGTTGTCTACTTACCCACTTGATATCTATGTTTCTGCACCTCCTAAAGAATTAGATCACTTGGGATAAAGAAGACTACAGAGACGATGTAGAAGACTACAGCATTGTTAAATATGCTTGT
This sequence comes from Lepisosteus platostomus, assembly GCF_059453375.1. Taxonomy (NCBI): domain Eukaryota; kingdom Metazoa; phylum Chordata; class Actinopteri; order Semionotiformes; family Lepisosteidae; genus Lepisosteus; species Lepisosteus platostomus. Next base: position 3,151 of record NW_028291660.1, on the reverse strand, counting down.
AGGTATGGGGCATCCTTAAAAAGGTCTGACATATATTTCCACAATTTAGGGGCTGTGTGCCTAAATGCTCTGCTACGTGCTTGCTATTGTTAACATAATCTGTTCATTGATCTAGACAGCATCCTACAACTACCTTAACCTTACTGTAAGAAAAGTATCACTTTGGTGTCTAGGCTGTTCTTTTTCATGAGTCTCCACTCCTGGAGATGTACATGGTACGATATTGAAAGCCAGTGGGGTTCGGACTTCGATGATGCAATTGTGTTTTATTGTTCCGGTTAGAATCCTTTTAGCACTGTGCCCTGTCTGAAGGTAGATAGAGTACTGTTTTGGAAACCTAATAAAAAGGAATCACCCTAGATACACTTCTATTTGATAGAAGCCATTTTTCTTTGATCTTTCTCACAACGGAGTGGAATTTCTTGATTAATCTATCTTACTAGGATGGATACAATTTTATCTGGAAATCTTTCACATAAATCATGTCATGGTGACATACTGTCGTTTTACATTTCTTTGCACTACTACAGTGATGTTAACAGTGTGTAGTGATCATATTTAAAAGGGACTGTGTTGTGTCATGATTAACTTTTTTACTGTTTTCATACAGACTTTGTTTGGTTTCTGGCAATAGATAACAAATGGTTTCTAGTGATTTTGTGTTCTAGTGTTTTTCATTATTGTTTGGCAAAGTGTACGAAAGTTTACTCTTACCCAAGATAAAATTTTTGGGGGGATATTGAAACTTGTACTTACGTGTCTTTTGGAGGTGAATTCTGCTGAGAACACGTTGACAGTCTTCTTGAGTTTCCAGCATGTCTTTTATGTAATGCTCGGGAGTAGGGGGTGGATGCTCACTCATCAACAGTGCCTGAAATATAAAACCGTAAGAAGGGTTACGAACTGCAAAGGATCCAAGGAGTATAAATGGGTCACAAATCAAGATCTAGGTATTTGCACAATTTGCCAGATCTCTCTTAATCAAACTCCTTTTTTCTTACTTTGTGTTTTTACAGCAAGACGTTATATTGTTTCTGTGCTAAATGGCAAGCTCTTTTAGGTGTTCATGGTTGTGTCTTTGTTTCTATACTATTGGAAAGAAACCTAGTAAGTGATTTGATGCATCCATGTCTAATCATTAATCTGACACAGTAATTCTATCTTTGAGATGCCTGTGTCATGTAATAAATTGCACAGATTATCAGTAATCTTTTATGTGTGCCTTCTTTGGTGTGTTTTTTGAAAAGTTATCTCTAATTTATAGAACCATTAATGCCAGAAGACAAGCCTGCAATCCAAACTTCTTAACAATAACAAACAATTATAACGTCCACTGAAATATGTCATCCTACTGTATGTTTCTGCTGAATCTAAAACTACATGTCCTGCTTAAAAAACCCTTTCATAGTGATAGTTTGCATGCAGAGCATACTCACCAAACTGGGGTTGGCAAAATGTACATATCCATGTTACTTCATTCTTTGCGCTTTCATACTCTTCTTTTGAGATGCACAATTCATGGAACCAGTTTTCACAACTGTCACACTGAATCTACACGGACAGTAAACCTTATATCAGTTCAGCTATCACCTTTCACTGGCATGTTTTGTTATTATGTGCTTACATTACACATACAGATAGAGATGATGTTCACTTACCCAGTTTGTCTGCCGCACTGGTGTTTCTCCACACATCAGGCACATGTCCTGGAGAGGAGCTATAATAAACATGCCAAATAGACTGATTTTTCCAATGTTATCTACAGATCATTGTTGCATAATTGAAGACAGTTTGATAGAGACCTTTTCGTATGCACTTTCCTGATTAGGTGTTCTACTGCTTCTTAAACCGCACATTGTCATGTCTCAGAATACTCCTGTCAACACCTGTTACCCTTTTTTGCGTCAGCGTGTGTTGCTATGATTTTAAGGGGGCACATGATAACACAGCTATCATGTTTCAGTTTGCTTTGCTTCACTATGGGCAATTTAGACCCACACTTTTCCCAGACAATGGTTGTGTCAACCACGACGAAGGCCAAAGTGTCATTGAATTTTAACTGTGTGAAATGTGATTTAATTAACTTTTCATCACTGTGTTATATAGTACAAAAAGAATACCCAAATGAGTTCTGCATATAAATAAATTGAGAATCTTTTTCATCCAGACTTGTTACAGAGAGAGAACATGCTTCAGGAAAATAATATACACCAAGAAACGTAGGCAATGAGGATCAAATGGTACAATACCTGAAGCCTCAAGAATTCTGATTGACAGGTCTTCCCGCAACTTTCTCATTTCTTTGGCACTGCTGTTTATTTCGATATATGTTGGAATATCCGGGAAATTGTTAATGATGTCTGCGCCCATCTAACAGACAAAAGTTTGTTTCAATTATTTCCCTAAAAATCTCTCATACAATAGTTTTAAGTCCAAAATTTCGGCGTGGAAAGGTTATGCTGACCTGCATCACAAAGACCCCACAGCTTGAGGCATCTGCTTGCCTGGTGTGACCAATCACGCTTGGGTGCCAGTTGATATTCAACCAGTCTTCTTTTCCTAGGACATTCCTTCGCATCTTAAAAAAGTCCCTGTGAATCAAAACAATAGGTTATTGATAAATGAGGAAATATTTGTCATGCTGAACTTGAACCTGAAATGTATGTGTGCCCCTGCAGAATTTCACCACGAAACTAATGCTTGATTTCTTACCTGAACCTTTTTGCCGCTGCAGTGGAATCTCCCATCTCATCACTCCCCATAGGGTCGACCACAAAGACTTTCTGGGATGGAGCATACAGATACTGCAAGAAACAAAGGGCCCATCATCAGACATGAAGTTGCATTTAATGTGGGGCCAGACACACAGGCAGTTTCAGGAGTTTTATGTTGTTTAAACAAAGGTTTTTAATATTTGAATATTTTATATATATAATATTTATATTTATATATTATTTAACATTTAATATTTTGCAAACCTCGGCAAAGACAGTCAGGAAATGACCTAACAGTACTTTTTTTCCTACATGACACTTTGACTTGTTTGGTTGTCTGTTCATTACACAGCAGTATTCACAATAATAATTTAGGAAAAGTGCACTGTCACCATTGCCTTGGACACTCACTATCAATGTCCACCTTTTTTAACAGG